>NW_019212982.1:102617-119807 GCF_002532875.2 Varroa jacobsoni
GCCTGCTACCACTGCATGAATTGCTCAGATCGTAGCACACACACTGTCATATATGTTTGTACATAGCCACACATTTAACTACCGCCGCTCAACGCTTCGTCCTGTCCGCTCTGTCGCTTTTGTTCTTCGTATGCTTGGGCCCCTACCGCCTCTTTTATTTTCCCCCTTTCCGCCGCGGTCAGTCGGCAGCACAAGCGTTACTCTTGCCGCCGCCTCAAACAGAAAATCGTGCACCCCCCATGTTAGGCGTGACAGCCGACCCAACTAGGTATCTGCATGCTTGAGAAAATGTATGCATCTCGCACCCCCGCTCTAAAAAACGAGCTTGAAGATAATGACAGCAAAGGTATACAAGATAACGGTACACGGTCGACTAGATAACGCAGCGTGCAATTACAGGTTGTGTTAACTTATTCGCAAGCTGTGTAAGCAAGGGGGAGAGATAGAAACGTCCATAGTCGCTTGATTAAATCTAATCCAAAGCGTTTTGCAGTTTCCCTCGGAAGGAAAACGTCCGAGTGCGAAGAGTGCTGTGTTAGTTTTTGATCCATATCGAGCAGGAATGATAGCTTTTGGCCTAAGTGAATGAATTCAACAACACAAATACGCATACGCGTACAGACGCCCGTCTCACCGCCTGCCCTTTGTGTAAGAGCGCATACAGATTTCTTGAGAATACCTGTTCTCATTCTTATCTCTGATTCCGGTAGCAGAAGCGATAATGGCCTTGAAGGAAGCACGACAAGCTAGCTATACCGCGTCAAAAAATGTTAACGTTTTGTCCTAACAGACAGCCGGCCCATAAGCACAATTCCCGTTGACAGGCGCAATACGATCAAGCTACTCCTACCTCTACGCTAGAAGCTTTCGCAACAGAGAAAGGCACCTATCTTGTTGTTTTCGGCATTTCTGCCAAACAGTACTGGTTATCGTTAAACATAACCAAAACGTCTCCAGTGTAACTTCGAGAATATACAGACGAGAGACTTAAACAAACAACTTCTGTGTGCATATTGCAACAGTTTGCAATGGGATAATCTATCTAACGTCTTTTTTCTCGATATGGAAACTACTCGTAACAAAACAAAGTCAATGAAATAAATTCTAGCGTACTACATACATGAAATTTTACATCGCAATGTAGATACTTGCCTGTATCGGTATTAAGGCGCTACACACGTTAGGCGCACAAAGGAAAGGCCAAAGTTGTGTGCATTCGAACTATTATGAAGACTCAATAATAGATGTAACAGAGCATCCTCAGGTGTACGCATTTACCGCTTGTTTATCTGATCTCCAGAAAATTGTACGCTTACCGCCACGTTCGATCAGTTTTATTGAGGAACAACAGCTGAACTGCTCAGCGGAATTCGATAACACATCAGCTGTAAGCGTTACCAGTAGTTTGAAAATTACAGGGGCAACGAGAACACGGCATTTCTGCTGAGCTGAATTTTATCCAAACCTCATCGTGAGGTTTAATGGGTCACGACTCGACAGGGGGTAGTCTAAGTTTGAACATCTGCTTGACAGCCAAACCCAGCCGTAGATAGAAGGCCCAGCTTGACAAAAATATCACGATAATTGGCATCATATTTCCAAGCAAACAAAGCTGATAACCGACGCGTACGCGAAAAGCCGTAGAATGATGCAACTTTCAGTGATCCTGCAGTGTTTACTGGGATTGTAATATAGCGTTCCAATGTACAGGTTACGTTTGCGATTGGCGGTTAATAATAAAAGCATTTTTCCCTCAAGTTTTTATTAAAATTGCTTTCAAACTCTAGAAAGCGTTCCCCAATAATAATGTCAGCATAACAAATAACGTGTTTGAAATGTTTTTTCTGCTCTGAAAGCAATCAGGTTCCTATACGATAACACTTCTAGCGAAGTGTCCGAAAACGAAACGGAAAATTAATCAATAGTAACCTTATTATGATCATATCAGATACTTATAGAAATTTTAGCTAGGTTCACAGCGCCCAGCAACAAAAGCCCACTTTTCTTTTCGGACATGCCAGATGCAAAATCTTCAGTACGTAATATATTAATAAACAACTACAGTTGGTCAACAAGATTACATTAGCTCAGTGGAACAGGTTCTGAAAGCTCTGACCTACAATATTCATATTGTTATATGACGTTGCATCGACCGCCTAACCGCCCTATTCCGAACCCACCCACACTTCTCGTTTAGAGGAGTCAATATACTGTTTCATTCTCTACTCTGTATCATTTTGTGTACGCACCGATCGCAATTTGTTTATAACCTCTGTCAACATTCTAATGTATTTAACATAATTTTAACAAAGTGAAAATTCAATCTCGTTATCTACATTGTCTTTGGGCAAATTGTCACAAGGCTAGTTAAGGGAAAGCTTCGTCGAATCTATCAATCGATATGATCGTCATACGGCAACTGATCAGCAGTCGATATTTCATCGGCTCAGATGGCAGTCGGCTGCAGCATTGCAGTTGCACAGGGGGTTCGTAGATCGGCAGCGAAAAAAACTGAAAGAGATCACTCTGATGTGTCGGGGGGTGAAGGCTGGGTGGTCGCTGGGGATTGCAGATGCTACGGATCATTGGAGAAGCTCCATTTTGCAAATGAAGCAGCTGTAAGAGGTGCTGGTGCCCGAACCGAAACGACCCAAGACGAAACCACGACAAATAAAAGATATATGGTTAAACAATTTGTTCTTTTAGCTTTATATAGTAGATCCACGTCATTGGCTGCCGTTGGATCGCGTTCAAGTTCTACGCACAAAACGAACCACTGGGGAAGTTAGCGTTCGTTTTTCGTTAACGCTCACAAAAATGGATAAAACATCATCAGAATATGTAACTGTGCTTAGTAGATTTTTGTATCATTTTAGATAAAAGCGTCGTGTACAAAGTTAATGGAAGTTCGGTAAAGGAAATTCGAGTTAACAAAATTAATGTGTTAAAAAAAATTACATTAATATAATTTTTCATTGAAATACCACGACTAAACAATGAAACGGTAACGCTAAAGTAATAATCACTTTCTATTTTACATGTGAAACTTTGGCAGATCCGTATGTGTAACTTATACAAGCGTAATGTTTAGATTCTAGTATTGTAGTAGTTTAGTCTTGATTGATTATTTAATATAAGTTAAGGAGTTTTACTTACAGCATGAAAAATCAGAAAGATAGTTATAGACTTAAAGTTTGGACTCGCCGTGTACTTCATATTGCAAAAAAGTGTCAAAAACGTACACGTCGTCCGATGCGCTACCACTACATAATGCCGCAGTGCCGCGTACCCCTACTTCAAACATATTCCAATTTCTTTAGCTGTCAGGTAGATGGACCGACCAACCGTAGTACGTCAGATAAGGTATCACTATACTAGATACAAATGCTCGATCAGGCCTGCTCGATCTAGGAAACGTAGGTACCGAGTTTGGCCGAATTGAAAATAGGGAAAAATGTTCTCAACGCTAGCAGCGAGCCCCGGTGCCCGCGCAATCGTCCTTCACCGACTGCGTTGCAGAGAATGAAAAGATGACCCGCATCGATCTAAGAGCAGTGGTAGTAGACTTACGAAAAATTGAAGAAAACAGAAATGCGAAAGACGTCGAAATATAATGAGGCGACGGTAGTCGTATTGTATGTGAACGAGGATGAAGGGTGATGCAGTGTTGAGGGGAGAGCAGACCAAGTGCAACAAAATATTGTTATAGTAACGACAGTGTCTACGAGACAAGAGTCAAAGCAGCTCCGAAAAAACTCTCATATAACGGCGCTCTCCTGTTACCTGCTACTACGATTGTAGCCAAGTTACCTGCTCTAGCTGAAGCTGCAATTTGTCGCCGCGTAATTCCTTCGTCAAGAGGACGAGGAACAATGTCGTAATGGTAACCGTGCGCCGAATACATCTACAGAAAATATATGTTTTATTATTATTTATTTAAGAAGAAGCAATTATTTAAGAAAAGCGTTTTGCAATATATGATTAATGTTTCATCACATAAGTTGAATGAGTAAATTTATTAGCGTATGAATATAATAACTGAACATTTAATTTTTGAAACAAGTATGGGAGCTAAATGTGACCCAAGTAGAGTAGATGTAGCGAGTGTGACAAAAGTCACCTGACAGTCTCAACTTTTTCTACGCGTACATTTACACTTTACTCTCTTATTATTTAAACAGAATGTAAAATTACATTTCCAAAACTGTCAAAAAATTTTTTTTTGCCGCTCCGTCACGAATTTCCAATAACAAATTCACTAATAACTCAATTTTGAAGCAAAGCTACGTCTTTACTTAGAACATCAGCCGCTACATGAGAAACAAAGCTTCCGTTTGCGTAACAAATTATAGTTTCGAAAGCTGCCGTTCGGCCTTTTTTGAGCCGTAACGCCAATTACTGTCTAGCATAACGAGATAGCTCAAGCAACACGTGTTCTTTGATGGATGACTATAGCGCATGAATCGCCGGATCGTTGAACCATATCTATTATTGTTGACTAAGAAAAAAAACTTAGACGCGGAACAGGCGGCATTGCATTAGGGCACATTAGGTCCTGTTTATGACGATAATAATGCGGTGGTTGGTCGTGGTTCTTGTGGTGTAGTGGTTATCACATCCGCCTAACACGCGGAAGGTCCCAGGTTCGAGCCCTGGCAAGAACATTGTTTTTCATTTATACGTGTTCTTTTTCAGTGTTAACATACGTTTGTAAATTATCTCCCAGTCATCAGTAAACTGATTTAACATGTACGAATATCCTCAATGTCAATATATCAGTGTATGTTTAAACTAGCTTTATTGCATCTTCACCAATGTGCGCACAGAGATTACAGTGTTAGGTCAAAAATTTATCTGGGTGGGTATATACCAAATAAGGAGAAGCTTGCGGGGGACATGATGCAGTTGAATTTAATGAAAGGTAGGTAACTAACTAACAGATACATATTTAGTATTAGCGCAACAGCCGACCTTTAACGAAACTAAGCGTTTTAAAAAACGCAATTTTTAGTGTTTGTTGGCAATTGAAATCTCTGTTTGAATATAAGCTTTACGACATACGGCCATGTCCTATAGGCTACATATAATTTATAAGCCAAGTCGTTTTTCTCTTACCACATAGGACCTCATAACTATATACTAGATTTTTGAACGTCTTCAGAAATCACTTCATATTCTTTTTGGAGCAGAAAAACAGTGATCAAATTTTTGCTTGTTGCTCCCTTTAGCTAAATATCATTATTTTCTGTTTATATCTAAAAAATATCGTCCGTCGAGCCGGATTTGAACCAGCGACCTAAGGATAACTGCTTGAGCGCTCTACAGTCCTCCGCTCTGCCAACTGAGCTATCGACGGTACACGACACCTCAGCTTTTTTTTTTAATATTGACCCGTTGTAACGAATGTAAGGAATGTATTTGCCTAAACGAAAAGCGAATGAGCTAGTTAACAAAGTATCCATACAATGGAAATAACCCACCTGCTTTACTGGTGCGGCTACCGTAAAAACGTTCATTATATTGCATTATATAATAAAATGATTTAAAATATTGAAACATATACTACTAAATATAGTAATTTTTTTATAATATAACAAGGCAATTAATAATAGAGAATAAGGTAATTTAGTACCTGCTATTTAGGAATCATTTTGTAGTGATAGTAAATAATAACTGGATTAAAATTACTGAACTGAATAACTGAAATTGATGGTAAGTTATTTATGATACATTTAAATTTCGCTCATTCAGGTCACTGCGTTTTAATATTAAAATTGTGTCAACGTATGAGGATGCAACAAAGTCGGTTTATATGCGCTTTATGTCGAGCGGCACTTCCTTTATCTAGCCACTGTTTACCGAAACCGCAGACGGAATATCTAGTGAAAATAGGTGCATTCATCTGCGCTAATTAGCATAAAGTTCAGCATTGTTTTTAAGCTGAGCTTCCGACTACCCGCTCACGTTCCCTAAAGCAGTGAGCCAAATAGGTCATCAACAGCAAAAAAAGACTTCCTGTCGTCCGCCGTCGGTGCAGTGTAGGCGCCCCACAATGGCCAACGAACGAACCGGTCATAGCGTTTCACCCCATTTCCCTTTACGTCATGTTGAACGAACTAGTATCTTAGCTAATATACAATAACAATGGCGAAAATTAGCTTAGTTAACACCTCTTGCGTACATCTATTCCTCTGCAATCAAAATACTGTTTGTATGTATTCGAAGGAGTATCCAGTAGATACTTGCAATCAAACCAAATTTATCAATATTGAAATTGAGCGCCCTTCGCCGTTCAATCTATGTAGTAAACACGATTATACAAAGATATACAGCGTAGCAACGTTATTTATGATGGTAGAATGGAGAGAATGTGCTTATGCGTTATGTGCTTGCGGTACCTTCGGACTGGCTGTGATTTATGTCATAGATTTAAAAGACGAAACAAAAAATTAAGCTCTTCTAAACAAATAATGAGGGTTTTTACCAAAAATTATCAACGTTCCATCTGCTATCTAATTACTAATAATAACTTTCTCTAATATATAAAATTATCCTCATTTTGTTATGTAAATGTAAACCCTATATCTAAATTCGTATGTTGATTTGACTGACACAATGAACAGTTAGATGTTATCATATTAAACATTTGATAGAAATTGTACACAATATGTGTAATGTAAAATACTAATTTTTACTATAGGCTTAGCTAGCTTATCGACAGCAGCAACAGGATTCAACATGTAATTACTGCTCTATTTTTTTGTGTACAGTTAAGATGACATATACGTATTTTAACCATACGCGAGGCCAAAATATTTCTACATTTGTAAGTTTCGTGGTATCCTCATTATGGACGTATACACCATAAACATCGCCTAGGAGTAGGTTCGGTGTATCAGTCCAAGCAACCTATTTAATGAGGACGTGTTACTAACATGGTACGTGCCCGTTACGATTCAAGTAGCACACAAGTATAGAGAGCGACTTTTACACAAAGGCTTAACAGGATCCTGGATGCTGAATATCCAAAAACGGCAGAAGCTGCTTATGCCATTTTTCTCTATGAGGAAAACTTATGGGATTGTGCGATGCGTCTCTCAGAATCTGCTTGCATAGCCACCAACCGTCTCACCGGCTAAACCCTAGTGGAATACTGATTACCAAGCTGCTGCGAGCGAAAGAGCTAGTTACCCGAGAATACTAGCTGCGTAGGTAAAAAAATTCTAGAAGATCTCTTTCAGATACATCAAAGTTAGGTCGGAGAAAACTTTGCAAACCTCCCACTCCAAACCTGCAAGACTAAATTGTCCAGTTTTTCCAGACACCCTAGAAACCCATGTACGGGATATTGTGTGCGTGCTCCCACATACGTGATAAGCAATATTATTTTAGTAAAGCTGTCGGAAGATGTAGCAGGTCGTAGGCGGTATCTTCAAGCTCCCGATGCTATTGGTTTATTTAATAAATACATAAAAGCAATAATCAAACTGGCTAACCTTGCTGGGGCTCTTCATTTATAACGCTCGTATCTAATACTATGGACAGATCTTGGTGATGTCAAAAAAGAAAATAGGTCCCACTAGCTCAAGCTCTTGGAGAAAAACCGCATAGAAAAGTTTGGTTTATGATTTTCTATCAACCTTGTCCCGTTCCTAACTCTGTTTCTGGAGTATCACGAAGAATTGTCGAAAAAGCATCCCGTGCAAACTGGCCTACGAAGATCGCTTGTAATATTCTCACAAACTAAATGCAGACATCATACGATTATACTGACAAATTTTTCCGTCCAATTGCAAAGTGGCATTTGGCTGGGACCCGACAATAGTCCATAGTATTCATGCAACTCGGGGGGTGCCTTCGAAAATGCTAGGTATACCGAAAAGCATTTTTCAAATTACTCTCATTATCCTCGATTGGGGCCTCACGAAGAGGAATAGCATAATGCAAACGATGGAATTCGCACGACAAGATAACTCCATTACTCTTGGAGCTTTTCATTAACGACCTTCTCTCATCCATTAAGCAACGGTATGCCCTTGTAAAGATAATCCTGTACCTAGTAATGTACAACACGAAAAATTCCCTCTGCCGCAACAGCCGTACATAACTGCGTCGCGAAGCTTGAACTCGAAATTAACGGGGCAAAGACCGAGGCCACGGAACTCAGAAACGGAGGAGGGCTTGCCAACATCGACAAAAATAACACGAGCCTATTTGTAAATTTTGCCAAATCAATTGAATTTTCGTAAGCTAAAATATACAACCAAACACAACTACATTTTACAGTATATATACGCGATAATATAATAACTTTTTAACCCCGCACCCTGATTATACAAACTGCACGAAGTAAGTACTGTGCTACGTTTTAACTAGAGAGAACGTAGTAAAAATAATAACCCAGGAACCTAATGTGACGCCTATCATATGACTACCGTGATTTAACATGATTTAAGCAAGTTCAACGTTGAAAGTAGGGATCTGTGCGTGAGTTCAGTATGGCGCACTTTTCATGTTGCAAACGCTAATTGCTTTAAGCATCCGTTGTGGTCATATATTGGTGCTCAAAGGTTATGCCACAGACCTTATCGCTAGCGGTTTTGTTAACATAACAGTTTTGTTACTTTGGATCTCATAGATAGGGCTAACGTAATCCAATCTCCCTTTCGACCAAAGCCATCTATTCCCTTTAAACTCGATAAGGGCAAAACCTTTCTGACGTCCTAGGTTTATCTAATGCTAACCTATCCTCTTCGACAATCATGCATGTGGAGAACAAAGTTATAAATTATTAGCCAGAAAAAACAGATCAGATACAGCCAAATAGTATGAAATGCTTATTATCTTTGTATAGAACTCGTTTTTTAATAAACCGAAACTGCTAAAACCCTATTCAAGTAAAATTGGCACAACTGACTACCATTTTGCGCAGTGTTGTTAAATAATCGACCGGTAAAGTAGAAACGGTATATTAATATTCGGTTACACAAATTTCGGTAGAAAATTCTGAACATCTCTGTAAGATTATTGTTGTGAATGCTTGTCGCTTGATTGTTTCAGTTTGGCATAGCATCAAGTAAATCTTGTGAGAGATCGATTGGGTTATAAAACTTCTTCCGATCATTAACCTTGAAGAAAATACCCGTACGCTTTCCTTTGCTACGTACTAACACTGGATGAACCCGGAGAATTGGTAAGGCGCCGAAGCTTAACAGATATCGCCACCATTGACCATTTCGATGACATCACCGTAGCCAAGCTGACGACGAACAGATGGCCAAAACATACGCAGGAGCTGTGACTAACCGCGAGGAACCTCTCAGTATAAACAGGAGACTAGGGTCAGAGATTTGTTGATTGATACCGAGTAACATTTATCGCAAACGGTTTCAAAAACTTTAAAAGCGGAAAGCGACCGTCTAGGTATAATGCGTATTGCTAGTTCGACTGGTTACGGATAGTGAGTATCATAATTTCCCCAATGAATTCATTCAACATAAGTACTCAGAGATCTATGTCTGGAAGCTGCTTGATACGTCATAGTCACTATAAAGTACCTTTTGGCTAGAAAACAGCAAATTTTTTGAAACTCCAAAAAAACATTGCGGGCTCGTCCGGGATTTGAACCCGGGACCTCTCGCACCCTAAGCGAGAATCATACCCCTAGACCAACGAGCCGACATAGACTGCGCATATTATTAGTCACAACGTCGCCATTGGCAATATAAGAGAACGTTATATATTGTAGGTCACATCTATTTCTTGGCGAGCATTGCTCGAATTTAAGTAACAATAGTTTTGATGTAATTTTGACGATCGTCAATTATCCTAGTAAACGGAATATACAGCGCGTTCATTTATTAACTTATTATGCCATCGCATTACGTAAGATATACTAACGTCCTTGTCTAGGCACTAGTAGGTTTCCCATGAGCAATAATAGCTGGGCAAAAATTTATAATAGGTAGTAGCCTCGTTTACGAAAATTTTAATAGTAAAATGAAGATCTAACTCATGTAAGAAATTCAAATTATCCATACCATATCTTGTCTGTTAATCAGCCTAGAAAGATTCAGAAGTTAATTAGTTTCATAGTTTTCACAAAATTAGTAGACAGTATCAATATACAAATTACATTATAGAGACGAATCGAGGAAGTGTAGATATATGGGTGCAGAGTAATTTCTGATAAGTGCGATAGGTTTCACACAATCAATTCTACGCTGAGCGTAGAAAACGCATGACTGTATATTGTCACAAGTCTTCCAACGCGCTCCCTGTCTAGATGGCGGCCCAAGGCGCTTACGAGCCGACCCGTCGTCGGGTACTCACGGACACGGTGAAATCTAACAAAAAAAGTATTATTTTTCTTTTGCATATCTACCTCGGTATAGTGCACCTTAACTGTGAGACAAAATAATCATTGCTGAACGTATCGCTTCGGTTGTTTTTAATAACACTGAAAGAAGACTAAAGAGCAGCTCCAATACAGTGTTTACACATTATTATATATTATCATTACTAGAGTGCGATATATTCGATATTATTCCGGGTCATGCTCCTCGCAGCTAAAGTGTAACGCGACAAAGCATTCGTCGATTCGTCTGTCATTGTGATGTCACTACACTATGAGGTAGTCTGATAACAATAGGTGTCTGCCTGTTGGGTATGGCCAAAATTGCCAAAAATCACTAAGGAAATAGTTTAATCGTTTTCGTCCAGGTTCTGTGAGCTTCTGAAGTAGAAGTCATTACTAAAATACTTGTCTTTTACAGACCGTCCGAATCCTTAAGGTACGTTCATACGCTTACTAATTACGATCGACCGTTATAACGAAAATCTGATCGTTAAACTGCTAATCGAAAGATATATCCGATGTACTCGTTTACTTTTCTTATTCTTTCTACTTAGTCTTCAGTGGCTGATGACTTGCCAAGAGCTGCTAGTACATTTTCGTTAGTGGTCTGATTTCTCTAACGCACGACCGACGGCCCACGATGTCGACTGATCTCGGCTTGTTGACACGTACTTTATGCAGACGAGCTGTGCGTTAGTTACAACGTAACCACGATGTACTCGAAAGCTCGTCGTCCTCAACTTCTTCACCGTAAAGGTCTCTCCCCAGCCGTCGGGTAGCTGGATAGTCGAACGGCGTTTATTCAGATCACAACACTGGTTGTCACTTTTATGTTCTAGACCGCAATAGCAGAGAATAAGTGGAATATAACATCATTTTCTCCTCGTTTGTTGCCATCGCCGTCATAAACATGTATGTACGTGCAACCTTGAAAGTACTCAGCCCCTGGCCGGGCTATCTAAATCTAGCCGCACCAGCGCATCTTGCCCCCGGCGACGTGCTCTTATTCCTACTATGTGAAGCCATTTTTCTTTACTTAAGAAAGATGAGTGCGAGATTTTCGTGGTGTTTTTTGGGATTCCCACAACGTTTGCCTCGTCTCGTCCTCACTATTGTGTTTATGTGTGTATTTCATCATTATGCTTGTGAAGTCGGTGATGATGAAAACCGCCCGCTCAACTATTGCAATCCACTATTGTTCATTTTGTGCGGGATGCACCCAGAGTAGACGACAAGCATCTCCTCTATTCGAACACGTTTGCCTGACTGAATCATAACTTGGTTGAAATAGCGTTTTGGCGACTCGATATTTTCTGTGCTGAATCGAAAAGAATGGACGCAAAATATAAATGTAAATATACACAAGAACACCTCTAGAGTGCACTCGAGGCGGGGCTGGCCAGCAAATAGCAAAAGCACACGAAGCGAACGGATGGAACACTGCTAAGGGGCGAGCGACAAGAGCAATGGCAAAAACGGAAGGAACAATGATTGAGCATTTTCAGGAAGTTTCTTCGATGCGTAAGACGAATTCAGTATATTGAAAGCGCGCACGCGAGATAGAGCACGCTAACGGTGTATCTAGAGGAAGTTCAACGACAGCGAGTGAACGCATACCGTCCCTGGTGCAGTTCCTGGGAATGCGACTTCAAACCCTTCAGCTTGGCAGGGAAGAAATTGGCCCATAGTTACAATAACCGACTGAAATGGTTGTAAAGTAGAAATGGTTGCAAAGGTAGAAAAAAGTGAAGACTGTGTAGCCCATCTGAGAAAGGTAAAAGGATAGAACAATCATCGTTAGGAAGGATAGAAGTGTATATGAAGGTTAGCTATAGACCTAAACATGGTACGCGTTTGAACCTTTAAGGTAAGAATAGTGAGGACAGAATCATGAAAAACGAATGGGTGTAGGCAAACCGCTGCTGTTTGTAGGTAGCTTGATATGTTAAACTAGCTGAACGAAATTTTAGGTTAAAGCAAAAATAAATTAATTCAATGTATGCTAACTAAAGTGTTCGAAATCAAGGTTTAAGCGGGGAAAGGTGACAAGTGGTATAAAATTGCAATTGATATTTATCTTATTACCAAGAAAACAGCATGCGCCACAATTCGATGGCGCCGGTGCCCATCCGCAGCGGTATCGTCCGCTTAAACTCCAGCCGATGAAATGAAAAAGGAGCACATTTACTGTGGAAACTGCCGTTGCCGCTGCTAGTAACGTCATCGAGGAAAACATGTTTCCGGTCCGCCCCGTCGCATCACGTCAGATCGACTCATCCTCGCCTTCTACTCGTTGGGCTTAAGCTCTCTTCGCTGTCGGCCGCGAACATTCACCACGAGTCCCGAGAAAGCTAAGAGTGACAACTCTCAGAAACCAATTGAATCAACGAAGTGCTTCAGATCGTTGGACCTAGTGCAGCCTTTGTATTGGCGTCACTGAATCCCACGGTAGCAAATTTCAAACTTGCTTTTTACTCAGTTCTCGTCGTAGGCAGGCATTGCTCGAGGATAGAAGATTTTTTGAATATTCCCGCCCTTGTTCCCAACAGGGAACTATGCGGCAGTGCTCGCTGAAGTGTGTTACGACAATAGCATGTGAAATTAGATAGCAATTCGCTGTTACGGAAATAAGTCCTGTTTATCAGCATGATTCCAGTTGGCATATACTGCAAGAAGAAGTGGTTTGTTTGTCCAATTAGATTACGCACAGAGCAGGAACACGTAAATCCTGCGAGACACAATTGATATCGTTAACATGTGAATGGACATCATTGCTAAAACAATTTCGACATTTTCTACTATTGTTGTTCGATCCGGACGTCTTCGTCATCATCGCTATCGGTGACGTTTGAGGTTACAGATGACATATCGGAATGGTGCGACGCGGGAAATTTCAAATATAAAATACCGATTGTACTACATCACGGGCCATCAGCGGAACAGCGTGGTCGTTCATCATTATTCTGCCTTCGTAGGTCTTTCTTCCTTTGCTCATTAGTTAAGCTTTTTCATCTTCATGTTCGTAACGATCGAGGGCACGTCAATGGGATCTTCAGAAGCCGTCTGCCGATTTTCGCTGTGATTTGTAACAGTTTGTGTTACCTCGTACGATTGATACCTACAACCCAGTTTTATTTTTATCTATTGACATTGAACAGGTTGCTCAGTGGCGCTGATAGAAGGCAACGGCTTAGCTCGCTGTCTTGCTAATAATTGAGTTATGTCGTCGGACCAGTCATATTTTTAGCTTGGCATTGTAAACTCTCGTTAGTTTGATGCTTTTAATCAAACGTTCCTTTTGGAGCAGAAGTGGGAAAACAATAGCGGAGCAGAACCTCATAAAAAGGTCTGTCTCTCTGTGAACCTTTCAAGACAGCCCCTATCCGAATGTAACGTTATAGCGTTTGCCATGCTCAAAAAATATAATACCTCCGCCGAACAGGGAGATTAATTTTATTCAAGTAAAGACCAGTAGCTTACTTCATCAGTATACAGCAAAAGTACGAGATCCTAAATTATTAAGTCTGTAGCTAGTTCTGCTAAGTTTGCCCACAAACACGGATTGTCAAGAGTACACTGACACACGGTCAACGATATGCGCAATTACGGTAACAGTGAGGCGCGGCGCAGTACTAATCAGGTAAGTGTGAAAGTATATTTAAATTGGGGATACATCGACCTCCCCAGTTGTCTTTTGTTCAAATACGAATGCCCTCAGTGTACGTTACCCCCCCCCCCCGTTACGTAAGTTACCCCACACGTAAGCCCTGCGTAAGCATCATATTCGTAGGAAGTTCAGCATATTAATTAACAGCTGGCCTGAATATCCGTCACTGTTGTGTGTAGCTATATCATCATCATCATCATACATTACGATTAATTATAACATCAAAACTAGCTTAAGCATTGACATTTAACTGTAATTGATTGCAGTATAACTCCAGAAAGTTGAAAATTCTTTTGGGAAAATACTCTCTTCTGGAAAACTCTATTAAGATACGATTTTCTCAAAACAATGATTCATAGCAAAAAGTCAGATATCGCCATTTCTGTTCATAGTCCTGTCCGGGGCGCGAGTTGCGTTCGCACACTAAGAAAATAGAAAAGTTTCTAAGACAGGCAAATCAGGTTGTTATGGCAACGCTTTTTTACCCTTCGACTCCTTAGAAGATCTTTAGATTCGGTTTACCAGTGGGTGAGCGAGAATAACTGCAATACCTAGTAGGTGCATACGCGGGGCTTCCAAGCCCAAGTTGAATTTGATGAACCACATAAGCGGGACTCTCGCTACTACTGCGCTCGGTGCAGGATGGGTGTTAAGTCATCGACTCCAATAGAGTCTTCATCCATCAAACAGTGCTCGAATGCGACCCCGGTGCAATTAAACCCCCGGAGGAGCACCCACTCGTTGGCTCACCCACTTTCTCGATTGACTCCCATAATGTCCAGGACAGCCGGCCCGGAGCTGGGTGACTCTTTATCCTGCTCAAGACATCGCTTACAACCGCTTGAATCCACCTTATCGCTAAGCCGTGGGATAGGCCGCAGTCACAGGAAGCTGAGGAAGCGCAGTTCCACTTATACACATATCATTAGAATGCCACCGACTCTGCTGTTCCTCGGTTAATATGTCTTTATCATTGTTTTGTATAATATAAGTTTAGGTGGAAAGTCGAAGTTAATATATCGAAAAGGAATAATCGAAGTTTGGTTTTGTTGTGAAAGAAACAAGAGCAGTGTAAGATTGCAGATAAAAACCAATAGGTCGCCTGGAGCAACTTTAGCTTAGAAGTTGCTGCCCGGTAGAGCAATGATTCTACGGCGTCTGTTCGATGCCGATCCTTTAAATTATTATAAGCGCTCTGTTTGCATTGTCACACCTAATCTCGTTATTCATTGCTTGCCCTACAGGATACACTATATTACCTATCGTTTATTTAGAATATAGGGGAAATAGAAATCGCACGAATGTAAATCTGGAAAAAGCGATACTGTTACTCCACTCGATTGCCCTCGATCCCTGCCGCCACTGAAGCCTGGGAGAGAGGTCTACTGGCGCACCGCGTATCCATGACGCTTTTCATGAATGTCTGGTAACCCCGTTCTCCTTTTGCACAATATCTCGCAGTGCCAAAGATGCCTAATATTCGTTACGAGTATCAGCATTAGTTCTTACCCTAGCCCATTTGGCAATACAGCAGGTAATTGTTACTTGGAAGGCACTACACGTTCTGCTATTTGCTTCGAAGTGAGTCGATGAAAAACTAACCTTACCTCGCACTCAGTGTCCTCATTTCAATGTCATAACATGTATTAGAAGGAATACCGTACTGAGTTGACGTGGAGCAGTTTTGCCTAAAAACTCCCGTGATCGTTCTTCCGTTTGAGATCTCGAGGTGGAATCGTTTCCTTTGTGATCTTCAAGCTCCCGACCTCGGTTCTTCATGCGATTACACTAATAATAAAGCATTGTTTCTCTGAAAATCTTCCTGTCCAATATTCTCACTGATGTTCAGTAAGATAATTCCGTATGTTCTCACAGACAGCAGTTGCATGGGATCTGGCAGGAACGAAAACAGTGCACTATGGCATGTATATGTCTATACAAATCTGCTCTAGGAATAGTTTTTTCTAGGAATAGTGTTTTGAGACAATATGGTGGTTCTAATGCCTTACTAGAATTTGCAAACAATAGAATTTTGATGGGATACAAAGACCCAGAAGATGGTTACTGGATTTGCACTGGGCACGTCACATTCGAAAAAAATTGACCGCTATCGGCAGTAGGTTACTATTGTTTTCGATATATCGATACTATTCTCAGCAATAGACGGACGATTGATGTTTGACTAAGCGATTTGTTATTTAGTTTCGTTACCGGTGCCGTACGCCACAGATCACTGATTGCTTGATTAGGCTCTACATAGTTAATACCCATTCACTATATAAAGCTTTATCAGCATACTGCATTCTTTATGTCGTTTTAGGCCCTGTGTGCCATCCCGGTCGTTGTCGACGTTTGGACGACTACGACGATAGTAGTTTACTTCGAGATCGGGGCTAAATGGACACTCTTTTGGACTAATTCCGGCAAGCACAGATTTCATATAGTCATTTATAGACTCTACAGAGTGCAAATTTGGAGACATTTTGGGGCGTCTTTCTTGTTTTACTGGAATTCGCTCCTATTGGTGCCAGTTTTTATTAGGACAGCACCAGGAACTCATCCCTACGAGAACAGGCTTCTGATGTTTGGAAAAGTTACTGCTGTCTAACTTTTTCGCAGCTAAAAAGAGCCCGGATCGTAGCTACATTGAACAAGCAGGCCCCTATCGGCACATACCAAGGGCTTCATTCAAATATCTGTTATTGTTATCTAGAGGCAGCTTCTGAACAAATGACGCGAATTCTGGCTCAGTCTATTCCGAACACCGTATATATTTTTATATGTATAATAATATAAAGAATAACGTAAGGTGAAGTTTGTTGAAGATCACAAGGCGTAACTTTAGTACCCAGCTACATAATTCAAACTGTGTCCTTCTCCGCACGATACTTCGAATCAAAACATCAGAAGAGACAACGCCCCATACAACTGTACCAGTAACCATCATATGTGTAACATTACTTGCAGCGCTTGACCGTCTTCAGGATCCTTTTGAGTTATTTAATCTTGATTATACAATTGCATGGCGTGATTTATCTGCACGCCGCGCATTATCCGAGAACGTTTTTCCACATACTGTTCAGGAGCTGTAGAGAGAAGGCTTTTTTAGATTGATACGCTATTTTCTTTGGTTTCCTCAATGTTCCCTTTTAGTTTATCTATATAT
>NW_019213702.1:0-24823 GCF_002532875.2 Varroa jacobsoni
CGATTCTTGTTTCTGCGTAGAGTTGGTACTTTGCCTTACGACACCCTCGTGCTGCCTGTCTTTGAGTGCGTCCGATGGCCAGCTTGCCTATTTTTCTGAGTCAGTTTTGCATTTCCAAAGCGAAGAGGGGAAGATTGTATCTGCTCCCAAGCGGCCGATGCTGTGACCGCGCCGTGTGGCGTAGTTGTTGTTGTCATATCATCCAGTGCCATCTTTATTTACTCCCCCTCCGCCCCTTTCCTATTCACTGTCCCTATTCGCTTTCATGCGAAACAGGAAACACGAAGAAGACGAAAAAGGAGAAAAATCCAGTAGACAAATATGAAATGCAAGAAATAGCAGAAGACGCAACGAGTCCAGAAATCAGAGAACACGCTGCCTCACCAGACGGCATGGACAAGCGAAGGCGTTTTTCAGTGATCTTACCCTTTTCTGTGTCTTCTGTCAAATGACAGAATGAAAACGGACGACAGAAAGATTTACACGATCCTTCATCATAATGGTAGGGTATTCATTGCACCATATATCTCTAACTTACCTGTTACCTCTTAGTTACTTATCTCCTTTACATGCGCTTGTATGTTACCGGATGGACCAGTGATGCCCGACGCCTCGAGCTGGCACACGGGCACGAGTATTTCGCGTGTGTATATATATATATATGTGTGTGTATAAAGGCACTTAGCGCTTAATTTAAATATAATGCAATGCATTACGATTCCGACCCTGCCAAATACTCTACTCCATTTAACTAGCTTATAGGTGCTCTTCCTTATGCCTGTTGTTCTTTACGTTATTGCTTGCCAGCTCTAACACATGCTAGCTAGCATTGCCGTCGCCCGAAACAATATTTTTTTGTGGGCCCTGCAGTTGCTGTTGGCACCATTTATTTTTACCTATTTCCTCCACCGAGTAGCCATCTTCTTCCAAGCGGTTCTTTTCGCTGATTTGAGCAGTCGAATGTGTTCGTTATCGTTGTTATTGTTGTTACCGCCGCTGCGGGCGTTCAGCCCCGTCCAATCGGCCAAATCGCTGTTGCAGAAGTTTTTGCTACAAGTAGTTCAGGAGTGCTTTTTGCTCAGTAGTGGCCGTTCGGCTGACTGCTACGCCGACCAACCCCCGCCAGCTGCTGGGGGAGGTACGGTCGGAGAGAAACGAGCCGATCGTTGCAGCGAGCCAGGGCGTCCGGGCACAACAAAAGCGTACTACGTTTACGTTTTTTTCCTTCGCCTTTCTGTCCGTTTGTCTTCTGTATCTCTTCTGTGTGCTCTACTCGTTTTCTTTTTCGGCGGTTTTTTTCACTCTTTTTTCTCTTTCTGCTTCCATACGCCTGACTCGCCGCCGAGACCTGCCTGCGATGTTGCTGGATGTTCGCGCGTCGCCTCCTGGTAAGGGCCCGTATCTTCAGCGACCAGTTGCTGGATAATGCCGCAGAGGAGGAACATTCCTAATATAGAACTACAGAACAAAACGTTACGCGTTACCGGTGCTCGATGCGTTGATGCGGAGCTCTTAAAGGGGCTGTTACATAAAATTATCGCAGAGGCGGGACCTGAGAGTGCTCGGGCTCGAAGGAATCTATCTATTAAGGATCTGTTATGCTTTGGGCTGCCGTACGACGTCCGCTTCAATGACGATATGTGGTGGTGCCAGCCAAGCAGTAAATAGACGAAGCATAGCCAGCAGTATCGTGAGGAGCAGCATCAGCGTAAAACTAAGGAGCGAAGACGGCCCTTACCATTGTGAAGTAGAGCAGAATGTAGCTTTTCCGGTTAGCTTGTGCGTCTTACCCGTAGACGCAGATAGGCACTTAGTATCACTGAAAATACTCCTGGTAGGTGTAAGATATTAAAGCGGTGGTTGTTTTCGAAATTCACGGAAGCCTCTATTGTAGATTTTTTGCCACTCCTATGTTTTCCGCCGTTTCCTTTGTGACCCCGTTCTTTAGTTTGAAGGATGCTCTTACTCATAATTTGAACATCAGTGTCTAGATACTGTCCCATAGCGCCGACGGTACAACTCAAGAAGTTTCTAAACATTTCTGCGCTGATTTCATTAATAGCAGAATCAGCATAGAACAAGTTATCTGAGGTAGTTGCCGTAAGCGTTCAGGTTTGCCTGCAGCGAAAAATTATCAGCCAGCGAGGCCGTCGCTTTGAGCCTCGGCCAGATCGAGCTACCTACAGTCAGCATCACACAATATTATTAAACTTCACTCAGTTATACGTCAATCAAATCGTATTTTGTTGGTCGGCTGTCTCGCTTCTTTCGGGCCCGCACTGTCGCATACGCTATCGACTATAAGTGCGTTCATTGATCGATCACTTAGCTCTCTTGTTGTTGTAATATCCGTTGCCAAATACAGCAGAATTACTAGGAGGTGTAGCTTGCTTATTTTCCTCCCTGCCTTTCTTTCCTCCAATGTATGGACGCGTAGGGAATCCGAGCCGCATCAACTCACTACTACACCATATTACTGTTAATGGTAGCTTGTAGGTGGATCGATGGCGATCCGAGCTATACGTATGATAGCGCAGCTGCCTGCAGGCCGCGCCAGGACTAACGCATACACATGCCGTCCAATCGGTGGAACCAGCTACAAGCACCATCAAAATTGGCCAAACCATCAAAATAATGGCCCTGGTGACGGTAATTTCGCATTGTCGTCAACGTCTGCCACCTTAACGCTTCCTCTCCGCTCGCAACCGAATTTATCAAGGGCATGTTTTTCATTATAAGCGATGCTCAGAGAACAAAAAAGTTATTAGCAACAAACAACGACATCGGCACGGTGAAATGCACGCAATAACAGCAACAACGAAGAGTTGAGGAACTATAATAATGGCTCTGGCATGGACATCATCATGCAGATATTGTCAAGTGATATCTGGAAATTGAAGAGTATGACGCTAGTACTCTTCGATAACTACGATAATTGCGTACAAGAAAATAGTACCGCTACTAGTAGTACAACGTTTTTAGTATTGTCGTTTGCTTGTTTCGTTTAAAACGCGCATGTGAACGGGGGGGGGGGGGGGGGGGGGGGGGGGGGGGGGGAAGGTTTTTGGGGGGGGGGGGGGGGGGGGGGGGGGGGTGAAAGCGGAGATTTGAGAGGGCAATGTTTCTGGACGGCGGGGGTAGCAGGCTTGATGATATGACTTTACACGAATAAGCGTAGTTGAAAGAACGGACGCATTGTGAGCCACACACAGAAGGGGCATCGACATCGGTCGAGGTCGTCCGTCTCTTTCGGAGGCGATGGCTGCTTTGGTGGCAGCAGCTGCAGGCGATCCGATAACACAAAAAAACGGGAGAGGTATAAAACGGAATATAAAAACGTCATAAAGGATCACTATTGTGCATCGGGGCATCCCAGTAATTACTGACTGCCTCAATTATTATTGTTATTATTACTGTCATCATTATGACAGCAAACGTTTTTGTCAAGTAAGAACAAAAACAACTTGGTTGTGCATAGTTGGCGTCTACCGAACCTGAATGGCGCTGTGTTACGTGTCAGCCTGAAATGCCGTATGTTTTTATCTTCCATTTCTGCACCCTGAAGAACCGGTGTGTTTGTGCCGTACGCGGACGGCTTTTCGAAGAGTCACTAGCAGAATGCTTCGATGATTGGATTCTAATAGCGAAAAATATACTCGTTCTCTGTCTATCAACTTGGTTATTACGTGATTCCAGAGAGCAGATGACTTCAAATGTATACGTAGACTTTACTATAAGACATTCGTTGCTTGTTTATGACTTTCATCTTTATCTCATTGTCTGCTATATGCGTCCTTTCAGTTTCGAGGCGACCAAGTCGACCAAAGGGGCATCAAAAGCCCGCCGAGATCTAATCAACAGTGAAGTGGCCAACCTTAGGGACCTTCTGCCTCTGCCGTCGTCAACGCGTCAGAGATTGTCGCAACTTCAGTTGATGGCTCTCGTCTGCGTTTTCGTTCGCAAATCCAATTACTTTATCAACTACTTCAAACAAAGTAAGCTCAACAGTTCTGACAACGATCTGACACTAGGTTAGCGTAATTCACCTAAGGACAATTTAAACTTTGATCGATTATAGTAGATTGCACGATGTCACGAAAGACTCTATCCCAATATTCGATCTGGTCTAAACATTCTTCTACTTCACCTATTAAACAAACAATTTTGAGCCCTTGTTATTATTCTTCTGATAGTTCTATAGATGGTTTAAATCGCTTTTTCATATCTAATTAATTATCTATTGATCATATTATCTTTGCTTCTATATACAAGTATTTATGACGGTCATTAGTGCGGACGACGTAACAGCCTGCGGTCGTCTGCTAGTTGATTCTCTACGAGTCTTAAAAGAACAGTTAGTAATAAGCTAATTAATAACCATTTGCAATTCCGGCAGCATTGTAAAAGTTAGCTTTCGACTTCTGCTTATCGATGCGTCGACCTTCTTTAGTTCGTATCACGTAACGAAACGTGAAAAACGTTTGCCGTTACGTGACTTTATTTGGCTGGGGTGTGCTTCTCTTGACAACGAAGCATGCGTCTTTTTGCGTAAACCGCCACCAGGAACGGCTGATCGATGACAGCAGACGATCATCAATTCTAGCCACAGCAACCTTGTCTAAATACAATAGCACCGAGCTCGACTAATATAAATAAATATATTGTGTAAAAATACTGATGTGTGTAAATGTGACGCTAACTATCTTATCTTCCAATATCGTGTGACGTAAAAGTACTATTTCGTCTTCGAATCGACCAGTGCGATATTTAAACAATCGGCGGTTAGAATGTAGCAAAGCGACGCTTGCATTGTAAACGAGGGGTAGTATATGTATTTCCGAATTCGAACGAAAGCTTTTAACAGGTGAGATAACAGGCGATTAAGGTTCGCGACCCACATTTAGAGCCTATCCTGGCGGAAGGCATGATCGGTAGCTAAAAAAAAACTCGCAAAATAGTTTCCATTCAGCACTTAATCACTGCCAGTGACGGTGAAAGGTGGTGAGCAAAAAAATCCTCTGTTCGTTGGGTTTATGTCACGTACGTTAACGATGCTGTTTATTGCCGCTACTTTGTTGCCTTACTATAAACGCCCAGCGTGTATACCGATAGTACAACATTTGTTTATGACTTGGCCATTCTCTGATAGAAAACTAAAGAATCACTCACGTAGCCTGGATCTTTAACTTTTGTGAACGACGACCTGACAGATTGGGATCTTTGCCAGTCGTTCCTTAAGCGTTTCTGCTGGCGTTGGTTAAAGCAGCGCTGACCAAAAGCTCGACAGACTAGCAACCAGTTTCAAATTCGTCGGAAGCTTCAAACTGCTATAGGTACTACGAACTTGAAGAGAGAGGCTGAAAACTTCTAAGTCGCCAAAGTAAGAGCTTGAGACGATGGGTTCTATTCAACTGCTATATAAGTCTGCTACAAATCCGATTTTAACGATTATCTATATGCGGTATTAGTATGCATAGAATTTTATTCCTTTACTCTGATTTTTCGTTTCTTGCCATTGACTGCCATATGTGGTACGTCCTGTATTCCTTAGTGCATCTCAGCTTGGTGCCTTGTTAAATTCATCTAGTGTTTACCATTATTATAGGTAGCGACGGTAATAATACAAATAACCATAGATTAAACCGGTTTCCTCCTCGGAGTTCTCGTCGACCTTATCGTATAATGTCCCGTTAACAGAGTCAACACATCGGCAGATAACAGTATCACCACAAGTACTCGATCGTCCTTGTATACCCACGCGGTCTGGATGTTCCTTTGAACGCCTATCAGAAATGTACGTTCCAGCCGCCTTACTGCACAGACCTACGCCATGACTTCCCCACGGCGCTGCCGTTGCCTGGCGCCGTTGTTACGGCGGCTGCTGGCTTTCATTTGATGACACGGGCTACCTGACCACTAGTTTAGGCCCTTACCACGGCCGCTGTTTCTTCTGCTGCTGCTCTCGCCGTTAGGCTTCACGATGGCCGGATCGGACTGTAATGCATCGACGTAATACAGTGCAGCAAACGCACGTTATTCGACGAAAAAAGAAATCGACGGCAGCCGAAAGCGGATATTGTGCCGGCAATTCCTGGTGCTAGCTGCCCGACAGCTGCTACTGCACTCTACCGCTACTATGAACAACGTCGTCCATCCCCGCCGATGATGAAGACTAGCGCCGCGAACAACACCTTGACAACAACATCGGTCTGTACAGACAACAACAGAAGGAACGGCGTCTGAAACTCGCGTTGCTAAATCTGTGCCTGATGCTACAGTCGCAATCGGTCTTGTCAAGAACGAGAATGCAAATTGAGATAAACGCGCCGGTCGGAACTACCTGCCCAGCGGTAGCAACAACAACAACAACAACAACAACAGCACCGCAATACACACACCAATAATGTAATAGAACTATCTTTTTCAGTTTCTATTTTCTTTCTTTCGTTTGTTCTCGTATTCGTTTTGAGCCTTTGTTACAAGCCTTCTACCGCCCGTCTAGGGGTCTCTCACTGCAATGGTTTCTGCATTATTTTTCGGCTTTCTTTTTCGAAAAGATCCTTCGCCGGCGAACCAGAACGCGACAACGGACGGCATGTGTGTCGCTGGGCTGTCTTTCGTTAGCTACGTGTCCGACACTGGTTTATTGCACTGCAGGCGCCAGCATCAACGCTTGCGACGGCAACGATGTCAATTTCGTATCTGTCCTCGTTGTTTCGCTCTAGGTGCAATTGGTTCTTGCTGTCGTAGCAGACGAAACGTAACTGCAGCATTATGTCTTTCGTTGCTTTGCACCACTCGTCGCTGCTACTCCTGCAGATGCCTTTTCCTCTCGGCCATTGTGCGCGTCTTCATTTTTTCGTGGGAGCAAAATGCGGATTACGTATTGTTTATGGGTAGTAGTAAGCTATGGTATCGTTCGCAGACGCGACGGCTGTCGCACGGTTCTACGTTTACATGGCCTGAGCTACCGCGTTCGGAAGGCCGTAATCAGAAATGATTGATTACTATGTTGCTTTGGCTGCTGTTGCTGCGGCTGATGATCATGTGAGCGCTTCCATGATCTCTATGACCACCGGTGTTGCTATGGCCGCAATGACAGCTGCAGCCACAATAACAGGTGGAGCTGTCTTCTGGCGTCGCCATGGTGATCAAGGACCAGCGTTCGCTGTACCGTTCCAATTGGCTAGCTTGCCTGAATTGTATCTCTCCGGCCCGCTGTCCTGTATCTAAATTCTATTGAGTTCGCTGCAGTGGCGACCTGCCTGGCTGTATCGGCTGTTGCCGGAAAACAGCAGCAGCAGCAGCAGCAGCAACGACATACATGCCACACCATCATAAATAGTTTTGTATGATTAATCGAAAAGTAGAACTGTTGACGAAAGTTTGTACAGCCACTAATGTGCTCAGGACACAGGCGCCGAAGCATGATTTTTCATGTTTTTGCTATTAGAAAATCCGGCGACGTCCGATGCAGATGATGGACACATCTGCACACAGTCCCTCGCACAATTTAGAAAGATGCTCTATGCATTTGTTTACAACAGTCAAATTGGTCACAAATACATACTTCAACAATATCGATCAAGTCGATCGACGGAGGTCTTTGATTCGTCCTTCTGTATTCTACCTTTTGTTCCAGATCTAAGGTCACCTCGTCCACTGCGAGCAATGACCAACCAATAGCCACGTCTACGACAAACGAGTACGCAGGCTCGATCATAGTGATCAGACCATCTGAGTATAGCACAATTTGACGCTTCTAGTTGCATCTAGACAGCGAAAAATCCGAAATACGAGTACCCATTGGCTTTACTCGGTTTCGAACATTTACAAGTACCAAATCAGCTAAAAATTGACCGTTCATATAGTGATTTTGTCCGCCCCTGCTATGATACCCGTAATCCAGCACCGACAACTATTTATGGTAGATATATTTATGTACGAGGATGTATCGACAATGTTAGCGAAGTGTCGAACCGCTGTTTTTGCTTCTCTATGAGTCAATCTGTCTGTACTGTGGCCGATATGCGGCCGTCGGGGTCAGCTGTAGTTTATAGAGGTCAGAGCTAGCCGAAGTGTCTAAGACCGATATGGTTCTCCGGGGTTCTTGATTGTGCCATCGTTTTTCCCGCTGTTCATGATGACGATAATTCTGCTGGTGTTCGAACATCGATGCGTTGCCGCTCAATCCGCTCAGCGTTCGATTTGGCCACCGGCCACAACTGAGTGTCCAAGAGTATCTCTTCGCCGTAGAAGCCAGCGACGGTCGGTCGAATGAAGAGAGCCGAATACCTCTCATCGGGTCATTACTGGCTGTTACGAGACAATATACTGAGGCATCTGCCACTGTTACAATACAACTTCTCCGTAGAGAACCGGCAGCAATGCAGAAATCGTCTAGAGGCCGTTAGCGATTATCGGAGTAGAAGCTGGAACAGAAGAGCGAAAAGCGATTCTTCGTCGTTCGTAGCCCTCACTTCAGCAACTTCGTAGTCAGTTTCGCACAATAGACAGCAACAGTCAAACCTTTTTCAGATAATAAGTTTGATTTCATAGAGTGCCTCGTTTATTATATCCAGTCGTACATTGCTCCAGCAGCTAATACTACCGCGCATACGTAGAAAATAGCTACAGGCCAATCGCAGGACGCGTATAATGTAACGATCTGCACATTGGTAATTTATCCCGAAGCGTTGGATGTAGGCGTCATTATGCTGGACATGTCGGTGGGGCGGATAGCTAACGAGACGGCGAGAAACCTGCGATGATAGGACCAACAAGATAAGAACCTATGTATGTTATCGTGTTAGTCCGTCTGCAGTCTCTCATTTGGTGGCAAACTCTCTAAAAGTAGCCGAACATCTAAATTCGCCCGCGCGAGTTCCGATAGCGTCGCTGAATTGTCGCGTCTGAGAAGAAACACGACTGGCTTCACTGATTAGGTAATTAAGCAGAGGGAATCGACCCTCATAGTGGTGATTAATTCGCGCAGAATTTAATGAGATTTATTTGCCGATTCTGTTGCTTTTGCTGCTGCTGCTGCTGCTGCGATCGTTGATGCTGTCAATGCCTTCGTTACTGGCCTCCGAGAAGGCGGCACCCATAGAGGAGGGCAAATTCGCGCGACTACCTCAATGAAGGCTAAATCAAAGGTGAGCGACAAAGGTCATGGGTAACGATCGCAGAGAAGATTGTCGAGATTACACTCATACATAGGTACGTGGATTTCAGTTAACCATTATGCCGTATAGGCCGATAGAAACCATTTTCAAGATAACGGTCCTAAATAACGCTGCCAGCTGGTAGCCGTAGTCGACAATTTATTCTATAGTCAATGTTGCCGATCAATTACCGCGTAAGGACTTGAAATTTGTAATCGGCCCCTATAGGAGCCGAGGGTGGCCCCCGAAAGCAGACAGGAAAACCAACGATTAGCCGACGATCAACTACTTCTTACATTGAGAACATCTAGTTGGTTGAATACGGTGACTTAAATCATACATTCTCTGCGCCTATTTGCCATTTGCTACTAGAGTAAAACGCATTTCAATACGCTTATTATGTTAAGCAACGTTTTGCCTGTGTTGACTCTGTCAAATGATTCAACGTTACAGCTTCAGCTTTGGCATTTTCGTATCAGGTACTTCCCTCGATTGTTGGACGACTCGATCTTCAACATGTTGTCCTGCGTCTGAAAGGACGCTTCTCACTGTTCGCAAAAGGTCGATTAATCAACCAACCGCGTTGTGTTGTTGTTGTTGTTGTTGCCAAAAATCTGGATTGCTATCAGTGATGCTTCTCGATCTCCATGTGTCGCCGTGACCTTATCTACGATCAGCAATTGAAGATGTTTTACGCGGCTTCGAAACGGTTCCAGTCGTAGGAAACAACATCAACAACAATTTGTTGATTATTCACGCCAAATTATTTACCGCAACATTGGACCACATGCGCTTACATAAACGTTTGACAGGACCACAGCCATAGACTGACTCAGATAATACGAGGAAACGTTTGCTTTCGTTTTGCGTACGGTACAGTGTAGCAACTACGTCCGGTCGGACCCGAGACGACTGTGGAACTTCTTCACAAGCCGCCAGTCGGAGCACTCTTGACCTTCTTCGCTCGTAGCCATGGATACCGTACAGAAGAGAAGCTTCTTCTTAATGTGGCATTGCTAGCAATTTTCGTTGGATTGGCTTGTCAAGTTCAACTAACCACACCGATTATTTGCAGCATCGAAGAAATGCAACATGTATATATATATATACATGTTAAATAAAGCAAGGATTTCCCTATCTCAGTCTCAATAGGCCACATCTGCTGTACGGCGGCTGCAAAGCGTGCACAGTGAAATGTTGATCGTTGATAAATATATGTGTATCGTGGCTGGGAAGTCTTAAGCTAACAATGGAAAAGAATAGAACAGCTCATCTTTTGACGATAACGGTGAATTCCATCAGAAGAAGTTTGCTTAGACGTTTTTGACCGGCATTAGCATTAGCGATGCGCACTTTTAACGGTTTTTCGCCAACCGGCCACTTAATAGGGTTTCGAATCCGCTTGTACAACCCGCTGCTCTTCTTCGCAGTTTATCTACAACTACCTTTTTGTAGTACTGAGGTATTATAATTTAGAGAACAGTTTCTGTTACTGCGATTGAAGACGCTGGCAGAAGTCACGTGGAAAAACATCTGATGATGGCTGTGACTGCGTCAGTTTTTGTGGTCATCGCTTGTTCGTCGATAGTCAGCAGTTTCAAGTAGGGTGGTCTGCCTCGTTGGTAAGTGCTTTTGCTACAATAAGCTTACCAGCATTGTCTTTGATGCCGTTGTTAGAACTGCGGCTGTCATTACTGCTGCAGAAAAATTTATTTTTTTTTCGGTTCGTTTATACCTCTCGAACATGTCCAGTATGTTTAAGCACGACACCGTACCTGATTAGCTCCGCACTGGTTTGGTGAGATGGAGTACGAACGCGCATTGTTTACACACAGTTAGCAATAGTCAGCTTTTAGAAGAAGCGACATCTCCTGAAAAGATTCTTCTTTATGGTAGAGATTATCAAAAAACTTCCCCACAGAACCCAAAAACGACTTCGTTGAGCAATGTTTGTGTAGAAAAATCCAAATATGAAAGTTGCCTTTTTTCCATTTCAGGCCCAAACAATAGGCCCAAATTTAGATCCCAGCACGAGAATTTATTTTGTATCATGTTCTGCCTAGCAAATGGAAATTTCTGAAAAACACTGATCTTTTAGAGATACGATTGTCACGACTGAACTGCAATAGGTTACAGACTAACTGGCACATGCTATGGGGATATAGGGTGACGAGCACGCGATGATGAAACATATGGGTCAAAGTCACCCGAGTAGGGTAATAAGATTACTGAAACAATATTGCAGGTAACAGGGTAACGGGATAATGCAGTAAGCTAATAGGGTGAGTCGAACGATGAAGAAGGTTTCATTAAGCAGAATAACGAGAGAACGGTAACTAAAGTACAATAGTAGGACAACAGCAAGGATTGGTGAAACCTTGTAACGGGGGTAGTTCATCACAGAACAAACTATATCCAAATGTAGGCTTGGGACTCGGGTTCAGACACAGCATCTGAACTCGCTTTCAAGTTAAATTCGGAAAACTCACAGAGTAGCGTTGGGCAGCTCGCGACGCGTATTTCTGTGCGCTATATGAGCGAATGAGCACGCCTTCTCAAAGGTAAACACGAGCCGACTTCACTAGATACAACACTGCTAGATAGCACGTAGTTTCGTTAGAACTCATCTACGAGGAATGTAGAGTTCATACAACGGCTGTCGCTATTCGATCCCGATATTAATAATAATAGTAATCATAGCAAAAACTGTCATTAGGCGCTAAGTGTTCTCACAGAAGACGTATTAGTTCTATCTGTATGGTATTTTTGATTAAGTATAATACTACTAGTTCTAAACGCAAACGCTTTCCAGTACCCGATTCCCTGACAAATTCCTCGAAGAACGTCCTGAACGTTTTTACCCATTTGCGCCTGTATCGTCTGTTGCACTAACAACGATTTCAACTTCATCTGTTTGGAAGAGGAGTAAAGGAACGTTTGTACAAAAAGCGTGAAGTCAAAGTCCATCAGAATAGCTCTCATAGTAGATGGACGCTATGGCTAAGTACTTTACATTGATCGTTTGCGATGTTTGTCCGACCGGACTAACGGTGAGTTGCTATCTGATACGTGATGATTATGTGCTAATCAGTCTGACCTGATTTTATTTCCATCAGATCTGGCGATTTGGACTCATTCTGGGCGACAATGACTAGATAGGCCGATCGATTCGTCAACCATCCTGGCTGTCGAGCTTGGCGAGCTCCAACTATCATGAGGAGCACGCCTCACCTTATTGCCAGAGCCGTTCCAAACAGATCGATAAAGAATATTGTTGATCTCTCTTTGCCCGCTAGCGTGTGCTGGCAGTTGGTAATAGCGGTCGGATGCTCTTCGACTTCCTTTAACCACCTCCGGAATAACTCTCATTGATAGGCGACGGAATAAAGCCAACTACGGTAGTCTAGGGATCACGCTTGTCCGATTTGCTACGGGGGATTAAATCAAGCAGCGACAGGGGGTACAGAGGGTCCCGTAAAATGAAGAAGTAATTGAGCAATAACAACAAAATTCGACTGCCCTCTAACACACGCGCAATATGTTTGATTATCCGCGCTCTCACAAGGCTATAAGTAATTTTTCGAAATATATAAGGAACACCACGCAGCTTTCGGCTGGCAAGTACATTAGTACTTGGATTGTTTTGAAATTATCTAGATACTAAGCGTGATTATGAATGTTCTGTGTACGAGAGGCTACCATTGCTCATGGAGGTTTGCTTTTTGTTGTTTTTGACCTATTGCAGTATTTCACAAGTTTGATGGACCACGGGCGGAGGTGCCAATTCCCCCGTTTGGATTTTCCAAGGCTCTCAGCGGGTTTATCATGATGCTGACCCAGAATGGGAAGCTTCTGTACATTTCCGATAATGCAGCTGAGTACCTCGGCCACTCCATGGTAAGTACCGCGAAGCCCTTCATAACAATGACAGTAACAAGAGAATCGTCAGATTTCTCTACTTTGATGAATACTCAACTGACCACTCATTTATCTGCTCTACACTAACTCTAATATCAAACAGGTATTGTTAGTAAGAGAAAATAGTTGGGGGTGTAAGCAGGTTGTATAGAAATGGTCAGTTCCATAGTTTTCTGTACTTAGCTAGCCTGTTTGTACACGTATCCCAAGCGTGTATGTACACGTATACGTAGTACAGAGCTGCGACTTACTACAATTATAATATCCGGTGCACTGTTTTGTGCCGACAATGGCACTAATAACAATAGCGCTAATCGCTTGGGATGTAATTACTTTTTACATACATGTAATTACGTAGACAATCACTAGTATACCATCTAATAAAGAACAAACATACAGCCTAGACTAACTAGGATCGTCCTTGTATATTTTCTTGTTCGTTGTGTTGACGTTTTGCCACTGCTTGCTGCGGGCCTTCAGGCAAGCAGGTTAACTTCGTTCTGCCCCTAAAGAGTGGTAGCGAATACAGATGCTACATGCCACAACTATATGCGTACCTCGTCGTTCTATTCGCATGTTGGCCGTTATTGAAATTAAACTGTACCGGAAACGATACTAGCTCAACAAACTATAATACCCAGTGGTGCTAGACGGTACATTCAAATATTCGATTAAGTTTTCAGCGGTAGCATCAAAATAGACATAAACCAAATTTATAACCGATATGTATCATAAGTGAGGTATTCTATGCTACATTTGGACAATGGCTATCCCTCCTGTAGGTGTTCATTTTGGCCACGAAAAGAAGACAGTCATCCAGCAATTTATCCTCTCATCGCAACGAACAGCATAAACCTATATGCAAGAACGGTACATACTACTCTTGACGTATAAGACGTAAGATTAATAGCAGAATGTACATTCATAATTTTAATACGTTAAAGATCCGTTACGATTTGCGTCATCCCATACAGACAAAGGGCGACTTAACAATGAGAGTCCTTTCACTTTTTCGAGCTAGCACGAGTTCTGCGTCCGTTTACTTGTTTTCATATGGCTAGCTAAGCTATCCAGAAGTAGATGTAATGCGTCTGACTGTTTCCGGACCAACGTCTTGGTCACGCGTCGATGATCGTATGATATCAATGGCCAAGGACGGTAATAACAGACATTGCAATTGTACGACTTAACAGTCGCTCCAGATCCTTCCAGATCCTCCTCCAGAAGAGAATGACTAAATCAGCGAACAGCAAGTAACCTAACGGCTCTTTGGTTTGCCGAAAGTTTATCAGGGCGGTTCCGTTACTTCCCTACTCCGGCGTCTTTTGCGCTCACCCAGACGCCCATGTGCTTAAGAACATCCCGTGCCGCCCTACTTGTCTGTATTTCTACTATATGTGTATCGACGTAATTTAGTCAATGCTGTGGTTATGTTTACATACATAGACAAAATAATAATAACACACACGCGCACACACACACACACACACACACATATATATGTGCAAATATTCGACACACGAGCTGTTTGCAGTAGTTGGGCAGATGGGCAAAAGTAACCGCAACCCACTGAACAAGCTGGTTAATCGTGACTTGATTTGATTCATTTTGCTGATGACGACAATCAGTTAACCATAGCTACTAGTACCATGATTGTGATTGTTATCACGTGTGTCGGTTACTATGGAATGGTGTTGGGGGTTTTTGAAACAGTTGTTGTGAGCTAAGTTGGCGCCAGTTCACACTTACGAAGTGGAACAACCCCCGAAGAGAACTACTGTTTTTGCCGATTCCGAACATAACAATCCGCCGACTTCTATGTCTGTCATGCATTCTGACGATGATAATGATTACACCGGTCGATGATTATTACTACGGTATGGTAACGATGTAGGCGACGTTATATTGTTTTCAACGGCGAACAACGCCAAACAACGGCGGGCGATTTATCGACGGTTGCAGACGAAACGCGGCTTCTATTCCGGCTAGCGTTACCAGCGCGTTCTGGAAGACTCTACAAAAACAAAAAAAAAAAAGAAGAAGAAGAAGAAGAAGTGATTACTGCTTTTTCAGTTGGAGTGGTCAGTAATGGCTGGCAGCTGCTGGTGGTCCCCTAATGCACAGTACATTGACAGTAGGAATGTTTGACGAAAAGCCAAGTCTGTTACCTTTGTGGTTGAAAATTCGCAACGGACCCGCACACGGGAATTCTAGTGAATCACCTGCTACTTAGAGTATGGCAGACGACGATACACTGTCGTATGCTGTTTCACAGTGGTAATCAATCTGGTCTGATCGGTGATTCTGTCAATAATCTGGCGGATAGCTGCGGCCCTTGTTCGCGCCCTTAATGACATTAATTTCTTTTCGCGATAAACAGAGGCAACTAAGCATCACTGTTGATCAGCAGCAGCAGCAGCAGCGAGCGTTGATCCAATATGGCAAGACTGGGCTGTATATGGGCTGAAATCGACAAAGGGGATAGGGGGAAAAGCGCAGCGCCTATATGTACGAACAAAGGACGTCCAACCGCGGTTGGCAGGTTAATCCATACTGATAACGGAAATTTACTAAGGTCGTATACATAAGTGACCCGATATATTGATGCATTAGAGCTGCCGGTACAGACTCAAACTCCAAACTTACTTGCTGACCCACGTCAACGTTCATCTCCATACCTGTAAGAGCCGATACAGGAATTTCGTACTGACCATTAGTGTACGCTTAGTCAACAGAATCTTATTCAGCTAAAATTACCACATTTTTTCTTCCGATTGTACACGTTCAAAGCGCCATTTTTCCTCCGATAAGCGATAAGTAATATATATAGGACCGGACAGGCCATGTCGTCGTTCAATCGTTCAATCGCATTCGCACCAAAACCATGCCAATACTTTAACGCCCAGAAAAAAAAAGCCACCTCATGCGCTTTGCTCCCACTGCGTAGGCCGGTAATAGACCGTTTGGTTTTTCCGCAGTGTAGTACGCCGTTGGTTTCCTCGGAGTCTCGCTGTTCTGTACGCTCCAGGTCCGTGACTGCTGCCTGCGAGATATGTGAGTCACAGTGGCGCTCAGTGATTTAACTTCGAAGACCTCAATTTTCCTTTATTTATTTTTCTGCCTTTTCCTTTTCATTTGCTCTCACTGTTATTGGTGATGACGACGACGACGACGACGGCGACGACCATGGCGAAGATGCAGCAGGGAACAACAGTGGGCAGTAACTCCCCGCTGGCCGACACAGAACTTTGCTGGTTGGTTGGCCGTCGACCTCGCCAAGTGCAAAGTCCATCGTCAGACCGGAGATGGCTCAAACCGTGCGTCTGGTCTACATGCTCGGCGCTAATACAGTATTTATGGAACTGTATTTAATATTACGGCAGTTTAGCGAATACTCAACATATCATAGTTGAACTAACGCTGACTGCAGCTGAGGAACGAGCTGCTGTGCCCAGCAGCCTAGACAGACCCTCGGTAACCCAACTCCCCAACGTTAACCAAAACCGAAAGAACAAGAACAGCGGTAGCCAGCCATAGCCCCTAGGTGATAACGGTCAGAGAACTACTCCTATACGACGAGCATTATAACGAAGGCGATGATGACGATAGCAGCGACCCGGATGCACCATTGATCGGCCCGTCAGAAGCACCAACATTGGCATCATATTCACGGGCATGCTCATCATCATCAGCATCAAAAGTAGCAACAACAGCATTAAGACTGTCGTCAAAATTATTACTGTGAGCACTTTCTAGCGCTGACCACAAGTGGCGGTTTTCCCCCGTCGTTCACAGGCACTGGCGCCGATGGCTCGTCCGTCCGTCCGTCCTTTCACATCAGATCTCTGTTCGTCGTCTCCCTCAATTCTGCCCCTCCCTGTCATCTTCTGCCGTCTCCGCTGCTTCGCTTTGTGGGAACTCTTTGCCGCCACCACCCCCGTGGGTCAATCATTCCATCGCTACGACGACAGCAGCCACCGAGACCGAGATAATGGTTTAGTGGATAGAGACCCAGCCGGTCAGACGACAGCGAGAGCTAAGCAGACTAAATACCAAAGACTGTGCGTCTGCCTTTAGTCATAAGAGAAGATGAACTCATGAACAGAATCGTCAGCCCCCTCGCCGGGGCCACAGAATAGTACCTAACGTTGGTCAACTGCAGTTGACTTCCGTCACTGCACTGTGCTATAGTGGTTGTTTGCCTTAGAGCGGTTACCCCGAAGAGGACTCGAGCACGTTGGGATAATTGATAGAGTACATGAAATCTAAGAATACCAAAAGCACAATAAGTAACTAAAAAAAATGGAAGAACGGTTCAAAGAATGCCAAAAAGCTGCGGAAATCGCAAGAAAAACACAAAAAACATTTTGTCTTCGAACCTTTTCAAAGCCTTTGTCAAAACCACCAGCGGCGAAATGTCTCGAGTTTCTTCACTGAAAAAGTGGACAAAGGGGATAAAAAGATACATTTGTATAATATGGTCCTAACGTGCGGAGAATGCGGAAATTTTGTCTATCTTAAATGGATCGGCGCTCAGAGACTCAATACGCGATGAACCTTGTCTATGCGAACGGCGATCCGATCCCCGGGTTTCGTACGCAAATGACATTACACGGTACGGGTTGCGGATCGATTTACAGAATCCATCAAGAGAAGTTAATTAGATCAAAATTGATGACTATATATATGCGTATATATATATACGCGCAAGTATGCAATGTGTATCATCATCGCTGCTCAAGAACAGCCGCTTTGACTGGCGTAGCCACATCGCGACATTAGTAGTATCTAGGCGTTGACATCAACATAAAACAATCGCTCGACGACGAGCGTCAACTTCGCACCAAGGTATCGTTGCGGGAATAGACGGGCTTGACCTGCCATACGGAGCTGGTGACGCTTGACTCGATATGTCTACCAAAAAGACCCGTCCATTTTTAAAACTGACCTTCCCTACAGGCACCGCGTCGATGCAGTGAACTTCGATGATTTCCACGCTGCTACCTTTGCTTCTGGTGGTAACAGCGACAAAGGCGATGGCCACTCATCTCTCTATCAGTCGCTGATGTTATTGGTTATTGATGGATTGGACCGTTCTTATTGAAATTCTATTAGCGTCAGATGGTTCTGTTGGCCAGATGCTGGGCGATTAGCAATTTCTTTGATCGAGAAAGAGGATGCGTGTATATAGGCAACGATAGTGCAAAGTGACAAGAAAAATTACGAAATATGCACGGGTCTGTTTATGTCTGGATATTCTTCGTTCACGAGTCTTGCCGAGGCGAGGTGGGTTTCCACTTCTGCTGGGTTGTGACGTAAACAAACGGTTGCTGTCTTGATGAAAATCGAACTGGTCACAGTTGGTGCTACTGCCCAACAATCAAAATGTTTAAAAGGCAGTGTCACGCAAACTCCGCGATAGCGTACATAGATTATGGAATAAGCTGTGTTTTAGTTGTCACTAGACTTTGAGTGTTTTTTTGGAAACTTCTATTTGCCAGTCTCAGTTATTAGGCAGTCGAGCGTTCAATTGGTCTTCTGCATTATATAAAAGTTGATTTCAGATACTATATCTTGGATGATACTTATCCTTTTTAATCAGTTTTAATATTATTTAGTCGTTATGAGGAACAAATAGAGAAAGAATTAAGACGTAAAAAGCTAGTTAAAAAAAAAATAATGTTCTGTGGCCAGACGTAACACATACATCGATTTATTACTATTAAATTTCTACTTTTCCTTGACCTAAATCAATGCCCATCTAACGCCCATACAAAAATGAGGCGCCGCGATAGTCTAACTTTGTTGTCTTCTCTCTCGTTTTATTTCTACATCGTTGTTTCTTAAATTAGCTTTCTGCAATTTGGCCTGCGCTGTTTGTTATTGAACTGCCAATAAGTAAAATTGTAATGGGTAAATAAAGACAGACATGTGTATTTCATCTGTCTACCTGTATCCTAACTCCTAAAACTTGTGGATCCAAATTACCATTATTAGGTGTACGGGTATGTAGCCGCCTTTGAGGGGTTTTCATCGACGTTATCATCATTATTATAACGGCGCAACTATAACATGAAAGGCACCGTTATTAAAGCTACTGTGCCGCTCCCGGATCCGGAGGCTCCCTCTCTCCGCCATATTGAACCTATTCTGTCTTAGTCGATCCTTCAGCATATGGCCCAGTGGACTCGGCCTGAATCAGCCGGTAGCCAATTCAACCTGTTGGGCCAAACCTACAGCGCAACACGTGCACGAGCTGCCAGGCCTATTGAGCAGTTTGTATTCTGACCCACAAAGACAATCCCAAGTCCCGTTAGCAACGTCGGACGGGCAAACTAGTTGACCGAGGACGACGAAACCGTAACTAGAAGCGAGTCGTACCGAGAAACAGTTCAACTTTCGATACAATTTGAACGTATCGCCGCTATCGATGTCGTCACCACTGCCGCCGCCGCCGCCGCCGCCGCCGCCGCCGCCGCCGCTGGCGATGCTTCTGTTAGATGAGAGAAAGCGATGAATCCGAAGCGCAAATCAACTTGGATCGCTGAAGTCGTTGAGAAGTAGACGGGCTGGGCGATCTGCGCCCGGCAGTCGGCGGTTACTAGACAAAAAAAAGCGAAAGCTGAAGAACGACAAGCCGCACCAGACACATAGGCACACCTGCGCTACCGGAGAAGACCTGCGAGAATTTTGGATCGGCTATGTCTGGACACCCTACCCCAGAGTTCTTTGCCCCGGCGGCTAAAACTAGCAGCAAAAAAAATAGCAGAAGCAAGGCTAAAATGGCTGTTTTCGTTGTCGACGTTTGTTAACATCGTATACCCAGTATTCGGTAGCTCGAATTGAAGCTAGCTCGGCAAAGATAGATGCTAAAGTTGATACGTCGCCGGAGGGCGTAGGTATTTCTCATAGAACTGTACACTGGCGTCAGGGGTAAGCCTTCTTCTTTGGCCCGGTTTGGACAACTGAAACTTGAAGTAGTGCTGTTGAATCGCTAAGAAATCAACTCAACAACAAGAAAACACTGTGATCCGTTCGTCCAAATCAGAAGCGGTTTATTACGGGGAGGGGATTTACCAAAGCGACATTGAAAAATAGCACAAATTACTGCGTGCACTATGTACAACAGTGGAAGTTTTTATTCGCTGCGCTATGTGGCCTGCGTTCGTTTCTTAAACGGGTGTAGTAGTGAATCGGTCCCTTAATAGGCAAACGGGCACAGGACTCTAACAACATACCACTTGATTCATTGTTGATCATTTGTGACAGGCATTGAGGTATGTGCGCGGTACGAGCAAGTTGATCGTTGGTGAAACCCGAAATCGAACCGGCTTAAGAAACTTATATATTTTTTTCCAGTTCATACATGACACATATGTATGGCTGAGCGACTATGACACGTTTAACCGTTCCGATATTAAAGAAATTGATTTTGTTTTTCCTATTTTACTTATTGATAGGTTTTTGGTTGTTTCTTTTCTCTATATGACATCCCCATTGCGAGCCATCATCGTTCGTCGAAATTAATTCAGAACGCTACTAGGAATCAAGCCATAGCGGCATTACCGGTATCGATGATTAATTGTTACTGATCTTTTTTTCGCCTGTATCGTTTATCTATGCATTCGTGCATACATATGCTGATAACCCTAACAAAATATAAGACAAGATCACTATTAATAAACGATGGTATTCTATCTTTCCCCTTTCTTTTTCCGGCGTAACACGCTCCTCTGTCTACAAATATGTCTAGCTGAAACTGTCTCCAATGCGCCTGCTTCTCTCGTTCTAGCATCCGTCAACAGCGAAAAAAAAAAGCCAATATCTGTACGGAAACGATTTATACAGATTCCCCTCGAAGTAGTCGTGTACAGTTAACGGTTGAATTTTCCCGCTAATTCCAGAGGTCTGATCATCTCTGCTCAGCAGTAGCCACAGGTGCGATCATCATCTTCGGTGACAGTAATATCAGACCAATGTCGCTTAATTCTAGCCCACCCTGGAGGACCCATCTGACGGGCAGACTGCTACGTACCCTTACGTAGCATCACGTATGAGTGTATTCTGTTGAAAACGAGATTCTCAACATTAATCGCGCGGCGCACGAGGAACTGAGCGGAGAAACCGACGCATACAGAGCGTCACGATGAAACACTTCCGACAGTAGCAGCACCAGTAACAGCAACTGCTTAGAACTACGAGCGAATAAAGGAGCCTCTAGCCAGAAATCAAGTAGGCGACCAAGTTAAAAATAATGCAGATGTCCTAGTAGTTGCTGCTCGGTCAATCAGCTAACACACAGTCATCGATGTAGATCAGGACGCGGAAGATGCGGTGGAGGTCGCATCGACGGCAGCTAGAATAAACAGGAAAAGATCAGGGCGAACATTGGCGTCGTTGAAGTTTGTGTTTGGCCCTAGACCTGTCTGTCCGTCCAGCCATCGGTTTGTTCGCTGGTTTTCTTTTATGAATTAATGAGTGTTGCTGTTGTTATTAACCAGCAGCATCAGTCACAATAGTCGGATGTATTCGTAGTAGTAGTAGTAGTAACAACTCGAGTTTTCCACGAAGATAACGAGGCGATGCTGCTGGCCCTGCGGATCCGGGAGCAGCGAGACGGCGACCAGGCCCAGCGAACAGAGATCAGCCGATGGAGTTGAACTTCGTCGTCTTTCTTTGCTGATGATTCGCTTTTGCTGCAGCTGATCTACCTGACTAAGTACCGCCAGCGGCAGCGGCGGCGGCGGCGGCGGCGGCGGCGGCAGATTGGCGGTGATGATGGCGATGATGATTGTGATGATTGGGGTTGAGCTGACGACGAAGACGTTCTGGTGATTATTTTTTCTTGTCGCTGCTCTGACCGTTGCCGGTGTCGTGGCATTGCTGTGGCCAGCCGCCGTGGTCATCTGATTTTTCGGGCGCGTTTTGGTGCATTTCGATTTTGATCTTTTCTGCTCGATCACCACCGCCACTTTTTCCTCGTGCCAAACGCATAGCTGCCGCCGGTGGCGATCGACGGCGTCTGCATTGATCGTCGCGGTTTCATCGAAGTGTGCGAAAGCTACGAGGACGCCGAAGTTCGGTGGCATCGTCATTGTCCGCTTTACGCTTTTGGTCTGGTAGCCAGTTCGGCCGCCAGCGGTAATCAGCGACGGGGTAAAGTCATCGGGAAAAAGACGCGCAAAAGAACAGGAAACCGGGAAAGAAGCAGAAAGAAAGGGAAAACGGTAGAAAAAAACATGGCGTTTATGTTTGTGCCGGACGAGACCGTGGCGAACCGGACCTGCCATTTGTTGCTACTGCTGCTGCTCTACGTTCGCGCGGATATATCGCCAAATTACTAATGAAGTCATCACTTACCGTGAAAATCACCTAAAACCAAACAGCTTTTTTCTGATGTTCCTGTATTTAGTGTATGTGCAGATTATTCTTTTCATTATTAATGTTGTTGAAGGCATTTCTGTCGCTGCTGACTTGACAGCAGTATAGCTGTGAGCTGTCAGCTGATCCTGGCTACCTACTGAAGAATAGCGCTCTAACGTAATTTCTTGATCTTCGAACGCGGACAAATCCTGCCCACGGAATGGAACCGAACAATTTTTACGGCGAGCAGTCAATCTCGAGTCGAACGCAGTGTAAGCATGAACATCGGTAGCCATTAGTAGGGAAATTTATTTCTACTTCATTTTCTTGTTTATTGGCAGACTTTGGCCTCGGATTTCTGTTCCTGGGCTTGTTACTTTTGTCTTCGTTTTCATGGGGCTGGTTATGGCTATCCGGTTTTCATTGGCGATGGTAATAAATTTATTTTGTTGTTTTCGCCTACAAATGCAGTGGCTGGCTCTGCGCTAACTGCGTTCGATATTTAACTGTGTCAGTGCTTACTCGTGCGAGCTAATTTAGTATGATATATTGTGTTTCTGTACATGTGTATTCGGTTCACAGATGGCTTAGCTTAAGTATAGTGAGTACCGCGTGTATGGGCACGTGAAGATGACCTAAGCGGAACGGTCGTGCGGTCATCTTTGTGTATTGTTATCATATCTCTAGGGGGTTTCGTCTGCTTAGTCTATGGCAGTCCCCACAATGGCAAAGCTGTCAACGTATTTGTTATGTGCAATAGCCTCAGGGGCACTGTTCGTGTATTTTAATGTCACACTGTTTTCTGCTGCACGTCGAGACTCTGCCGAATTTTTACCTATTAATAGATTTATTCAATATCATTTCGATTAAGCCCACCTGGCTAGGTAGCTAGTGGTTCCAATGTCTCGATTGGCACCGGCAGAATCTGCCGATCGGCGGCATTCGCCGAAAGGAGTTCCACTTTCAGGGCGGTTTCCTTCCGTCGCCAAACAGCCCGTTTTGTCTATATCACTGCCTATTAAAAAAAATGTCGAATCGGGCAACAAAAACATAAAAATATTATAGAATGAAAAACGGGTCACGCGTGATCTCAGCGATGAACCAAACCAGCGGTTGCTGATGAGGCATGATCAAAATAGCTACGTCCGGATGTAATTTTTCGGAGCCCTTAATAAGCTGTTTCCTCCCGACGTACGCTATAATATGTGTATGACAAAAGGTCCGTCTAAGTCTTTTGGCGGGCACTGATTTGTGCTGGCGTGTGCTCATCAGAGCTCTGCGCACGTACCTACCTACAAAAATGTACATACATCACGTGCAAAGCAGACCTGGTTACTATTCTGATTCGATCTAATCTCATTTACAGCGCCAGTCAGTGGTAAGTATAAATAATCAGCACACCGTGATTAGCTGGCCTTGCATTTCCACGGCTTCTATTCATTATATATATATATATATATATATATATATATATATACGGTTTAAGAGAGAGAGAGAGAGAAGTATTGTTAGCATATATCTGTAGCGGCCAGATCCTTGCCGATCCCTGCTCGATTAGTGGACCTATCGCCTGTAATGAAAATCATGATAGTAAAATTATAACTTTAATAATTTGATAGCCGCAATTAAGTAATCATAAATGTACCTGCTTGCCGCCGTTGTTCTAGTTTTTATAATGGTTCTTATTATTATTATTATTATTATTGTTCCTGCATATAAATCGCGTAGAGCCGTTTGAGGTATGCGACGCTCATTCTATACGCAGCTTTTTGCCTTCGTGAAAATCATCTGCCTATGACTCTGTCCGTACACTGAATGCAGCCATGTAGCAACTGATGATACATTAAATTATTGCTATATTTGGCTGTTATCGTCCATATATTATATAAATTAATAGTAATAATAATTGCTACTCTTATTAATTTTGTTAGCGGCGACTTATTATAGATTGTTGCAGTATTTAATTTTACCACAATGACCTTCTAATATAATATGTTCTATAAATTCTAAGCCCTAATGGAGAAAACTGTTGAGTTCATGGGTTCATGTTTTAGCACCGATCCTGGTGCACGGCTTCTTCTCTCACCGCGGGAAATTCAAATCGTATTAGAGGTGTTTCTGAAAACGCATATATAAGCATAAACCCACACTCGCATAGTGTTCTAATGTATACATCAACGAACAAGGTATGTAAAGATGACAATATTTCATTGTTGTTATTATCGCACATTATAATAACATGTGCAGCTTGATCAAGGTAGGTATTAGAGCAGCGATTGAGCTTAGGGGCAAACTAACGGGCTAGACTAAAGAAAGCGGAGCTGGCTCAAAAGCGTCGTAAACCGTTACGCTAACACCAAGAGAGTCCGTATAGATCC
>NW_019213702.1:24923-26567 GCF_002532875.2 Varroa jacobsoni
ACCTAATACCCACAAAACGCAAGCTTCGAGCAAAGCTTTTCCTTGAAACGAGAGTATTTTTGTCCATCTGATAAAATGGCTAGACTATACAAATTGAAATTTGGGGTTATTTCTATCAAAAGAAAAATAGCAGTAATATGTATGCATAAGGAATCATATTGTTAATGAACGCGGCCGTTTGGTTTCTGAATTCGACTGATCTCATCTACAGGAAGATTTGCTTATTCATGGTGACTCGGTGTACGATATCATCGAAAAACAAGATCATACCAATATTCAAAGCGAACTTTCCCGTAACCCGACGACCGGCAATGCAGCTAAGGAGATCCGTACGTTCCTCTGCCGGATGAACGTATCCCGCAACGCACGGCGTCAAATGCGGTTTGGAGACCAAAAAGTAGGTCTACAATTCATACAGTAGGTTGCACATGTCAAACAAACAATATAATGCACGTTTTTAGCATGCCCCGAAAGCATAGCTTAAACAATATGACATGTCCTGATCTTACCGTAAACCGTCGTGTTTTCCATAAAAGTTGGGTTAGAAGAAAAAACAACCCGATCTCGTATAGGAGTAATGCGACGGAATTTTTTTTTGACCATGTGCTGGTTTAGGTGGTATTGGTTCAGGGCCATTTTGCGGGTTATCTTCCCTTGTGCTCGCGAAACGAACCAGTGTTTCTTGCCCTATGCACGCCTGTCGCGATGCCTGAGACGCGCGAATGCGTCGTTCAAGGAAGTACGCACGTGTTCACTTCGATTCATTCTATGGACATGAAAATCCTTCATCTTGATCGAAATGGCGAATTCCATCTCGGCTATCAAAAAAGCAGTCTACAAGGTGTAAGCTGGTATGAACTCGTTCATTGGGATCACCTCAGCGACGTCCAGAGCAAGCACAAACTAAGTAAGTATCGAATCTTTTTTAGCATACTTTTTTTTTTATAAGAATCTCCTATCTTTGTCTATGCCTCATTTCTAAATCACTCAATCAATGACTGCACTTTGTAGGGTTACCACACATGCACCACCTGCTCTATCTGCTATTAAGACTGTCCACTAAAGTTTTTCCTTTTCGTGACGTTTTTTTATGTTTGGCGTACGTCTTCTGTCTTTTGACAGTAACCCAAAACGAGCAGGAACGTAGCTGCATTGTTCTCCTACGGCTCCAGAGTCTCAATCGGGGCTGGATCTGGATTCACTGCGTGCTCCAGGTGAAGGACGCCTCTGATTCAAACCAGCAGCCCATCATCGTGTGCACCAATCAGGTTTTGAGGTACGCACATTCTCTTGCGCCCGTCTATAATGCTTTAGGAACTAGAAGGTACTGCTGATTTAAGCAGTCTATTGGAGATGAAAGCGTTTCTTCGACAGCTGAACAAAATTAGCGCAAAGTGGGAAAAAAAAATACAAAGTACGCATAAACGTGATGTGAGTGTTTTGTTTTTTTTTTTTTTTTTTTTTTTCTATAAATGTAATAACGGCATAAGCATATCTATGGCGTCGTCGTTTCTGATCAGTGCGTGTTGGTTCCTTTTCTGTTCGCAGTGAGCGTGAAGCATACGTCATGCGACAGAACAGCTGGCTATACCAATACTACTCATTACATTCGAAAATGAGCTATAACCTTGGATACAATGACCC
>NW_019213703.1:0-18392 GCF_002532875.2 Varroa jacobsoni
GCAAAGAAGTTAAAACTTATATAAATCCCCCATTGGCCAAGTTTCAGAACAGAGTTTCCTCATACAAAAAAAGTTATTAGCACTCAAACAAGCTTCCTTTAGCTAAGTTTCAGGATAAAACTTCCACTTACAACAAAGTTGTTTAAAAGTCAAGATCACTGGGGTGATTGACGAATGAATGATGTATGACACTACGCGACGTTGTATAGTACAATATTGTCATGTCCAAAATGAATGATTTAAAATTGACACTCAAAAAAAACGCTGGAATCAATTGCAACAACAAAGATTCAACACGAATAGGGATTTTAAAAACCGTTTTTCCTGGGTCTCCGTACAGTGCAGCAATAATAAAGCACAACGTCCTTGCAATGGACGCTTTTGTAGGTACAAAGAGTGCCCATTTCGTATAGATCAGTCAGCTGGTTAAAGCACCACGTAAATTGCCAGTAGGATTCTCTGCAAGATTTCTTGTATATCGTGTATTTCTGATCTTCTATAACGAATCAGCATATTCACGTCCGTTCAGAAGTTTGCGACATAAGCGACATGAAAATACAATTGATTGAGGCCGCTCGTAGCGATCTTCTGCGTATTCTTGACTGTTTGGTTGTAAAAGGCGAAGGCCAGTGAAAGAGGGACACCAGCAAGTTCAAGGACAACGCGCTCGTTAAGGCCATCGTAGCGGGTTGTTGATACAGTATTGGCAATAGAGTATATTATATATACATATATATATATATATATATGTAGTGCCTATGGACATTCTGCGTCATTCTGTCCAAGTTTGCCGTTGTTTCGAACACGCTTTTTCGGTGCCTGGAGGAGAAACTTTAAGGTTTAGGTTATATATAAATCCCAAATCTTAGTATCTAATAGATTCAGTATCAAATATTATGGGAGCACTATTTAGCATAAATTGTAGTGATCGTTAGTCGAATTAGCATATGTATAAATAGCGGTGGTAATAAACCCGATAAACTTATATTGGAGGCGATGCTAAGCGTTAATTGGAAGCGTGGGTGTCCCGTCAATTAGACGTATACGCTCAGAAACAGACTGCAGCAGCAGTATCAGCTCACGCTTGCTCGACATAGTTCAAATTAGAACTGAGGAACTCTGTGACCGCAACCTACAAGTAGACTTTGCTAGTTAGTTAATGAATCCTGTTTGCCTTCATTGAAATCATAGAATTAGTCGTTGACACAAAAACTCACTTGTCATCCACCTAATACACTTATAACGTTAAGTTAATAATAACTTATAAACGTTATACATAACGGTTGTTTAAAATCGCTATTACACAGGCATTAAAATTCAGTTTGTGTTTAATACCCATGTCGTATTGTATGCAACCACCTTGTGGGCTGCGTAAGTATTCTTTAAGTATTTAAATCCACCAAGAGTATATATACGTTAATACGGACAACGAAAACCGGCTTGGTAGGTAAAAGCTACACACATTCCATGAGGATGACCTTTTTATTTTAGGTAGACAATAATAAAAAAAACCGCCGCAAACGTTTTACGCCAACCCTTACGATGGGATTAGAATTTCGAAATTACACAGTGCGTATTATTACACAGAACTAGTTTGCTATGGCTGCTTTTCCTCTGGTTGCCTTCTACCAATTGACTTTCAGGTTCTTACCAAACCTCAATAGCAAGCACGTCAAGCCCTTTAACGGTTGGCCTATGGCCTATGGAGCATTAAATGTTTCAAAACAGTCAACACACGATAGCGCTGCACTCACGACAGATGATCGCTACGGGGAAGAAGGAAGTTTCGTAATCGCACATTGACACACGGCTCTGATGATTCATTTTAGAGTTATTTAAGGTGGCCTAGATTCGAAAGCAAGCATAGACACGTTTCGCTCCGTGGTGGAAGCTAGCTGCCTGAAGACATGCTTAACGCAAGTACCGAACTTTAAACTTGAAACATTTGTTCGGCGGCGGCGGCGGCGGCGCCCATTATTTACTTTCCTATTTACTAAAAATCCATGGGGAGATGTAGGTTGACTGTTCGCTGTTGTTTGTTGTTGCTACCAATTTGACGACTGGATGATGGTATATCACTCACGTGACGGTTCGTTCGGTTGATGTCGGATGTTGGTGGGCCAACTTATACGCTGCGCTAAGTCCAATCATTTCACGCTGTTGTTATTATGGGTTCTAACAATACTTGTCGGATCAGAGTAGCTTTGGTAAACGGTCGGAAGCAGGGAGCGATTGCTGCGGGAGTAACTAACGAAAATGGAATATACCAAGAATTTGGGATGGTATTTCAGTAGATAAGGATAGTTTTTAAATTTACAAAAAATAACTGACACAGTCGTGTGGAAACATGCTCCAGCACGGAACATTAAAAGGAAAGGATTGTTCAAAACATGAATTGAAAATAATCCAGTTGGGTATAGTCATGCTTATATTGGCGGGTATATGAACTGCTTCGTAAATAAAATCTAGTATAGTTACAGAACTGAACCCGTAGTAATATATGGATCCTTTCTTCCAAAATGACTCGACCGCGTAGCCAGAAACCGGGCCTTCAACCTCCAGGTCGGTAAAAATAGATGAGGCACTATTTTGACTTGTCAATCTTTACCTGTGAAAACGCCTTTGGAAAGCGCTTCTGAAAGTTCGTAAGACTGTTTTAAAATACTATCGCACATCCAGGGAAAGTTTCTAAGATTTTTAGATAGTACAAATATGCAATAACTGTCAGATAAATGAGCAAGCCATTGACAACAGGTATTCTCTTAGCAGTGAAGCTAATACTGGATGGCAGGACCTGTAACAGTGATCCTTGATTTATTGTTTTGATGAGCAGGTTCTAAATGAATTTGGATAGGATACAACTATTTTATGAAATCAATCGCAGTCTAAAACGTTGTGCCAGTTGTAAACAACAATACAGATAAGTTCACCCGTAAAAATAATTATATCAGAAATTAGAAACAAAATAGGGCCCTCCCACATGTGGTATTTTCGTGTCGAATAAACATGGCATAGACGTTTGGCTGAACGAATGTAGGTTTCAAACGTTATATCGCATGTTTCTCCCACAACTAAGACCTAACCTGAAACTCAATCCTTAACTTCAATTTAAGGCTATACGAGGGAAAAAAGAGTGCCCTGATTTACGAATCGTTCGAATGATATTCTTCGAGTTACATTCGCTTGTTCATATTCGAAGTCTACACTTGGTGCGTTCTAATAAACCATATGCATGTTGCTAGGCTGAGAAATATGAACGTAGCACGTGCTATTAATTAAGAGAACGCGGACATTTTGTCAAACGTGCACAGTAGGAACCTATACAAATAGAACCTCCCTGCTCATATACCTGAACGGAAATGTATTAAGATAGAATAGCGAGTGCAGCCCTGATTATCGGTAATCGATGATTAATCTCTATCACGAACTAGCGCGATATCTTCTGAATGGCACCGCCGACAATTTCAAAAACTGCGAAGCGGATTAGTGAAGCAATTCGAAATAATGATGGTTACCCAAAAAAATGTTTTCGTAATCAATGTTTGTTTACTTCAGTTTTCCACACTGGCCCTACTATCTATGACTGAAAAAAGTGTTTCATTTCCTAAAAAGTGACGAGTCATCGCTTCGGTAAGCTTCATATTAATCGAAACATCTCTATAGATTCAAGAGGGAAAAAAAAGTTAAGCTAAGATGAAATTAAATAGATCGCGTTAACATACAAATCGACTTGTTTGTTTATTTATAGTCATTTCATGATAATGATACAGTCTATTTTATTACAACAATCGTTATAATCATTGCTGTTACTATTATTATTCACAACTGTCACATACGCACGATGCACTTTGTTTTATCCGCACATCCTGGTCATTCATGCACACTGGTTTAGACGTCTCAGCTATATCCAATCCAGCTGCGGACAATGACTTTGATACAGCCGTTAGGCAAATGACAGACGTACCCAATTAAGGTGATGTATTATTATATCTACCATCTTCGCTCGGTTTACGGGGTGGGTGAAGGGACAATCCGTATACACCATCGTACAAACAGAACAGCGGTATATTTTACTCGAATAGCTTGGTGAATGGTAGGAAACAAAAGTTCTGTTGCCTGCGCTGCCAATGTGGACAAAGCACGAGTGTGATAGATACCAAATGGATGGTGAGATGGTCACGGCTAACCACCTCGTGGTGCCACCTCGTGCTTTGTCCGTTGAGGTTTTTCCATCGCTGTTCGTTTCGAAGGCGCTCTGCCGGCGCAAGTGTCGTACCAGCGAGTTATATAGGCGTCCTATTTTTCCCTTGTGTGCGTTATAACGAACCAATAATGGAACGTGGACCATGGACGCTACACAAGGAACACCTAATATTTTCATTAATTTAATTATTGTTGTTGTTGTTTGCTCCATTGCCATTGTAATAACTGACATCTATCTCTATTACTGGAAAAAGTAAATTTTGTATGATAACATAGCATCTTCTTACTTGTCATTGTCATTCTTCATTTCTAACACGCGATTCATTGCTCCTGTTTATTGCTTACTGCTTTATATATGTTAGTCATAGTCAGATGAAAACCGCTAAGTCACGCAGTAAGGGTCACTAACGCTGGAAATCAAATTATTTTCAGTAGAAAATAAAATGGCTAACGTCAGATATCAACATGATTGGTAGAGTCGCATGCGCACACACGCCAGCCGCTCCATGGTTTTGCCGTAGGCCAAACGTTTCTATTTCTCGCAGTTGGCAGCATCCTGACCATGCATTTATGCGTTTAAGTCGAAGTTCCGCGTTTGTTGTCAACAGTTACATCAAGGTCGTGTCGATGGCGAATGCTGCAATGAGTGGACATCCGAACACGACGGCCATACGAAGTTAGTGTCTTGGTGTATTTGTATGATTTGAAACCGTGAGTTAATCTATCTGGTTTTTCATCGCTCCGTAAAGAAAAACAGAAAACTTTGGTAAATGGAATTAGTAAGCATATATTTTCAAATACCGATATCGATATATATATATATATTCGAAATAGAAAGAAATCTATTACAGTTTGTTTTCGAGCCTGTTTAGTGTCACTAATGATGTCGCCATCGAAAAGAAAACCAGAGACTATTTTCCATATTCTCCCAAGCTTATCTGTATGTTAGTTAGGTGTAGTATATAGTCATGCATTTTTATTGTTAAACACCATTTTGTCTAATATTCAATCGTTAATAGGATCGTTATTACAAGTATGCTTCAAAGTAAAAAATCAAGCTTTATTTTGTCGTTTCAAAGACTCGCAGAAGACGTTTGGCCGCGCGAACCTGTTGACATTACACAAGTGCAAACGAGATGTTACCTCTCATTGAACCAGTGTCCCAGAACAAGCGCAGAAACTCGAAATTCAGAATATAGGCCGAAACGCAGACGCTATGCCACTACAGATCCGCAGAAGCTCATAGAAAGCTGCAATGGTCCGAAAACGAAATGCTCAAATATCGGCCACACTGTAAAATGGACCTCAAGCACATACATTCAGCGTGCAAGTATACACAATTTAGATGCTTAGCCTTGGGTAAGCCGGTCAGACAAGCGGGATAAATTTAACTCCTACGAAGCGAGCCACATCGCCGTAACTTGGAAGGACAGACTAGCACATCTAGGCACAGATCAACATGTTGGGGAAATCCTTCAATAGAAATGCTTGTAGCTCACCTCTCCTGCGCATGACTGTAGTCAGGGTATGCGCCCCCTGTATTCCAATACGGAACGATAGGTTACGACTGACAGTTGAGCTGAATAAGGAGGTCGCCGAATTACGAGTAGACAGCTTTGTCGACCGAGAGAACAATCCGCACGCTTTTTCTGAAACTCTTTTTCCTTGTCTGTTTATCCTACATCTCATAGCCTAACGCATAGTGGCAATAACAGTGTGGTGTGTATGATAGTTTGTCTTCTCCGTTCGTTATGTAAGCGACTACGACAGTTCGATCTATACAACTCACTATATTATAACGAAGCCATTTCACGTGCCCCCAACAATGATAATGGCGATATGAAAGCGAGAAGAAGCCATAAGGAGCATGACACAAAGGCATCCCTGCCAATATCTACGTTAGTCAGAGCTTGTACCCGGCGAATAAAACCCATCGTGCCGAGTAAACCTGTGGGTGCCATATAATGAATGCTCTAGAGGATAGCGTGCTTAGTACTTGGGTTGCCAGGGAAGGTCGAGGGTCGTTTTAGCACGGCTCAATGCCTTAGGTTTAGGACTATCCCCCTGACCAGCCTCGGCTGTTTGCAAATGTTGTTGTACCTTGGACGGCGACGTTGCGGGCTGTGCCCCAGTCTGACTTAGGGAGCTTGGTAAGCCCGTTGGCGAGGCATTTGTAGGATGTCGCAATGGCGTGTCGGATCGAGCTCTTGTGGCCAACAGATCAAACAACTGGAAAGAAACCATAGTTGATACAAGTTACATATATATATTATTGAAAAGTGCTGATCGACCAACTTTTCACATTGTTGATGGAGCACGTATATCACAATAACACGTTTTCTTGCCTTTCATTAAACAGGCCCATAGCCCCGTTGGGAGCGCTTCAATGTCTCATGGATTTCCCTCATAACACATACACATATTTAATGTTATTAAAAGAGGTGTATACATATGGAATCAATTAGTCACGTCCTTTCATCAGCGACAAATATTATATAGGCGAGCCTCTTTCGAGTTAAGCACAACCGTGAATTATATTTGTATTTTATTTTTCTAGCAATAGCCGCAATAAAATCCAGTTATCTAGAGTAGTGACAAGTTACGTAAGCAATCAACTTATACCTGTGTATTGGCTTTTTGCAATTGTTTTTGAGTAGTGTATAATCGTTCCTGTACAGCTGCAGCCTCAACGCATTTCTTTGAAAATTTCTCCGACAAATTCACGATGTCTTCCCGAATCTCGTTCAATACTCTTTCGTTGGAAACAGGTGTGCCCTGCGCATGTACCTCGCGTGCTTCTTGATTTGACGCGTTTACTTTTTCTTTGTCTTGAGTAATACATGACGTCCCTGAAGGTTTCATATTTGCCTTCAGTTCTTCGATATGTGATCTATGTTGACGTTGAATAGCTTCGAGGGCCACCTATGTTTTGATATGAACCGAGCATGATAATTCTAGTTAGGGTTAGCCTAAGTAACTTTCTTTAAGGACAGCTAAAATAAAACGCAGGATATTGCAGTGTTCTCACAGCGTACTGCTTGTTAAGAGTCGTAAAGTGTTCCACGATTCTGAATTAATTTTTTTACGGCGGACGGAAAGAATCGTTATCGTAGTAAAAACCGATCGTTCCAAAAGAGTCGTCCGGTGTCAAAATGAAGTAAATCACAGTATTAAACCAAAATGCACTCCAAGGGGTGCTCTACGACTATTAAAAACGATTATTCGCTCAAGGTGATTTTCATTCTGAATTTATGGTTGTATCAATAGATAGAATTCTACACTTAGGACACAGAATTTTGCACCTAAAAAACCCGAAGGTGATAAGAAGATGTTGACCTCACTGAGGGCTTTGGGATTACCTCTACAGTAGGTTAATCTACACAGAGGGTGGGGTCATCTAAGAGACTGAGGATAATTTTTTGGAGTGCGTTGTTTGGTAACCACCAACTAACAAGCATCGTCCACGCCTGTTTCAATCTTAGCGGCGGCCAAAATGCTTACTTGAGACCAATATTCAGGAAAAAGAAGGAATGAAGGAAAATAAGAAATCATTTTTCAGGTTAATAGCTGCTGATATAGTTACCATGCCGTTTTACAGGTCTGCAAGAGTACCCCAGATAAGTCCAACAAGGGCCACTTCGAGTAGGCTTCTGGTTCTAAGTAAAGCAACGCCTACCGAGTGCTTGTTCGGACTAAAAAAGTCAAAGTATACATTTAGATATAATGCACACGCCGGAATAGAATAAGATAAGCGCGCGAATTTCTAAAAAGTCACGCTTAGTCTTACCTGCGTCGCACGAGTTTCCTCGGCAATAATACGTTCCTTTTCTGCGCGCTCAGCTTTCAGTTTTGTTTCAAAGTTTTCACATAATCGTGCTAATTCTGCTGCGTGGGATTCTTGCAAAAGTCCAATACCTACATACAGATAAGGTGTAGATAGGTATAAGAAAAGTATATGTTAAACAGTATGGAACCATCTTCATTTGATCCAGAGGGAATTTTTTTATGTGGTGGCCAGTGGTCCACATATCGCTGCTGCGTGCGGTTCGTATAGTGCTCATTTCGCCGATAAATAGTTTTGCAATTTTTTCTATGTCTAAGCTATGCGCATTATAATATAAACTTTTAGGCAGCCCAAACACGTTAGAATGGACGCTAACTAGATCCGTGACTGTAAACCATTCTTCAACCGATATTATGTATAAAAAGTGCACATGTGGTCAGGCTCGCTCAAGAACGATTCTGGACCATTTTCAACTGGGCCTATTTTTAATTTGTTAAAACAGCAAGAGAAATCATTGATGGAAACCTAACTAACTACCTATCTAACTATTGGCTGCACATGTATATATGATTGATATATGAATTGCTGAGCAGGAGGTCATAAGGTCAAATCCCTAAAGGCGTGTGAGGTTTGATGCTTTGGCCTCTGCGGTTCTTTAACAAATGATTGTTAACCGTTGATCTATCTAAACTTACCTTTGTCACAAAGCTGACGGACTTGTTCGAGCTCGTTTTGCCATCGTGGTAACCTATGAATGTGGATCTCCTCACCAATTTGCAACTGCTCTCTTAATCGGCTTTCTAGGTCCGCTTGCAGGTTAGCCACTCGGGCATCGTATGAATTTCGAGCGGCGTCCAGTGCTCGTTGTAGTTCTTCGCAGCTGTTACACCTGTGCCATTACAAAACATGCACAAGATAAACATCTGTGATTTGCTCACTGACCAGCGGACTATTGTGGAAAACTACCCAAGAAAATCAGACAATGAACGCCCTGAAAGCAGCATTAAACAAAAGTCTACGTGCTAAACTAAGAAAATCGGCAAAGCCTTCGTTAGCAATCCATGTGTCACTTTTTAAACTATGACTGTTAATGATAGGCAGGACAGAACATACTGATCGCTGTTGAGCTTGCTGCGTTTTCCTGCGTCGTCCTGTTCTGCCATGTGCATCTCCATGGCTTCTATTTCTTTTTCGAGTCGTTCACAACCGGGACATCCTGCCGACAACGCTGCTTCATACTCTTCAAGGCGGCTCAATAATGTCGGGCACTCAGCACAACTGGTTTGCTCCTGCAAACGACAAAGCCAGACGTTAACTTACCTGTTAACTATAGCTAATAGTAAGAATGTCCTTCTGTCGCTGATGGCGCTACCTGTGCTATTTGAACTGTGTTCCAGCAATAGGTTATATATTTCTTTTATTATTGTATTATTAGAATCATGTAGGCCACTTTGCGGGGTAGAGAATATCAATCAGAGACAGAAGACACCATACTAGTTGATACTAACCTGGAGCTGTTTTTCAAGCCTGTGGCAGTTCTCGCAACGGCCACTGTCCGATTGTTGAGTAAGATTTTCAAGCTGCCTTTTGAGTCGCTCACAGCCTGAGCATTCCGTCAGTCCTGAGCTGCCCATACTTCTATCACACCCGCTTCGTTCACGTTCAACTTGTTCCAACCTACAAAGCCAGAGGCACCATAAGTGCATGCATAATCGTTTACACCTTTTTTTTTTTAAACGACTCTTCTCGACTATGATATGAGATTTGTTAATGGACTTCGACAGTTGGTCAAACTTTAAAGTACCTTTGCCTCAGAGAATTGAGTGCGTCTTTCTGGGCATCCTGTTCCCTAGCTAATTTGGCTTGTACGCGTCCAATCGCCGACGTGACCGTAGCTGTAAGAGACGGAATGATAAGCCCACAGTCACCGCCGCCCACTGCAGTTGCCGACGAAAGATGCGCTCCACTGGTCGAGGCGCTTCCTGAAGAATGAATACCATCGGCGCTCGCTCCTTGGGCTGAATTTTGGCCAAAGGAACCTCCGCCTGTTAGGCTCGAAGACATATGCTCGCCCGGAGAGGACCCGTGAGAAGAGTTGACAACGCAGGCAAGCCACCTATAGCAGAAGATGTTTGCCAAAGATCGTTTAGCCATGTTCCCAATACCACTAGGAACGGCCCACTAAAATATTGCAATAGTGTATACACTGCTACACTTGCAATGATCGTGCTTACAAGAGTTATGATTACAAGAGCTTATGATTACAAGAGTTGACTCAACAAATCCTCGACAACTACTCTACAGTAAGCATTATGAAATCATTATGTCGGGGTGCCGATCAAATGATAGTTAACAATGGTACTTACCTTTCTACAGCTTGTGGAACGTCGCTAGTTCCGTTAAGCATAAGAAGCATCTCGAAGAATTTAGAATGGACGCTTTCGAGTACCTGAGCGGACGATGCTATGGATGGGGCTCCACCAGCTGTTAGAGCTGAACTGGAATTGCCACTTGTAGCGGAGTTTCCTGAGCCCCGAAAGGCTGTTGTATTAGCCTGTTGTTCAATCAAACATTGTCTTATTAATATTATATTAGGGTGACGCAGAGAGTTTATATGGATTAAGACTTATTCGCTTGAAAAATATATAGAATAGAATTGAATTAATCCGTTTATGTGTATAGATTTAGATTTTGTTTAAAAAGTGCTTGCTTCTAAATTTCTAGCTATCTTTACATTTAAATCGATTAGCAAAATAGCCAAGATTAACTTTATTGCTAAGGAGAAAGTTGTGAATTAGTTTAGAACGAACCTGATCCGAATTAGCGATAGGCGGTGACGAGATTCGCCGGAAAGTCTCGGCGAGGCATGAAGACGACAATGATTGTTGCTCTAGGTAGGCCAGGTAACCCTATACGGTGAAATTACAATATGATCGATAAGAAGAAAGTATATCAACATTGCCTATCAAATTATTTAAAGATAACAAAGCGTAAGCAAAAAAATTATAACATTTACATACATAACTGAACTAGCAGAATTTATATTGTGATGCTATGAGTTTCAGATATAATGTTTTAACTATAACAAGCTAGTTTCAGGCCCCGAGAGGCAATGCATTTCGCTGAAGGTTGAATGCATTACTTCGGTATTGCAGGACACGTACCCCATGTTATTATTTGTTTGATTACCATCGTGCTATGTGTACATATTTAAGCTAGACATGCAATCTGAATAACCATCCAATAGTAACTTCACCTTGAAGATAGCGAAGACGCAAATAAGCGTAACCACTTCGTTGACCTCTGGCAAGATTTCGGTCTCCATAGCGGACATTACGGAATCGTCAACCAAGGCTCCAACTCCTGTTGTTGCGGAAGATCTAGACGTCGCAGAATCGCCGAATACACTAACGTCTAGGACCTAATATAAAAAAGTTAGTTCGGAAGATTGTAAGGTCGTCTAATAAATTGTATTGGGAAAATGATAACGCTGGTACTTAAAGCTGCGGAAGACTTGATTGAAACTTACACGTTTGCCTAATTAAATAGCTTTAAAGTTACACATCTCGAATACTAATTGCACTGGGTCACAAATTTGTGTTGGTATCACTCGTAAGCTGAGATTTGGCGGCTGTGGATCTGCTAAGATTGTAATGTCGTTGCTCAGACCTTAGACATAGCTTTCTGAAGGTGAGTGAAATTCTTGCAAAAATTCTTCATATTTACTACGATAAAGGCACAAATGTTGTCCAAATTCGTTAAGAAAATTGCGGTGCTTATAATAAAGATGCTTTATTGGAAGGGATGGTCCAAAAATGGCTCTGCCGCTTTCGTTCTAGAAATTTCAAAATGAACAATATGCCTGTCAATGATCAACCAGTTGCAAAAAGTTGATGAAATCATTATGGAAGCTGAAACAAAACCGACGCGTGAGTACCTATGACACTGTGAAGCAACTAAACATTTACCACCAAAAAGTTTTAAATTATTTAACAAATACCGGGTGCAAATATAAACTTGATGCTTTAGTACCACACAGACTGGCGCAAAAGTTTTCCATCAGAAAGCCCCCTACAGAAACATAACGAAATCGAATTATTCCTAAAATGGCCAATTGTGCGTGATCACATACGATAGTAAAAGCCGAATAAGAGCATGGTCAAAAGGAAGCAAGACTATTTATGGAAAAGCCCGGACTAACGCCAAAGAAGGTAACTCTATGTGTCGTGACGGGATCGGAAAAAAATGATACATAATAATGAGCTACTGTTGCTTGACGCGATTTGTTCGGACTCCTACGGTAAATAACTAACAAGATCACAATAAGCCATTGAAAAAACCGATCGGAACTAATGAAAAGGGCAAGCGTTGCCTTCCACTATAGTTATGGCAGAACACATAAATCTTTAGCTTCCCGGAGAAAATTAGGAGAACTCCAATGGGAAGTTCTAACACATCCGCACTTTAACTTGAACCTTGCGCCATCAAAGTATCATCTATCTCAGTTATTTTAATTTAGTTTTAATGGACGGATGTAAAAAAATTGCTTATTACAACTTTTCGGTTTGTAAAAAGAAGGTGTATATATATATATATATACCCTTTTTTTGGCTCGACATATATATATATATATATATAGAGCCAAAAAAGGTATATATATATATATATATACCTTTCTATTGTTCTACTTGCCTCAATGCAGTCTTTGCGCAATTCATAGTTGAGCAAATCAATATCGGTTTGGAGCGCATCGGCTATAAGTGCTTTCATTTGGCCTGGTTCCGGCATTTTATCGAAGTTAATGAGCAACGTCGAGCCATGACCCAGGCTTTTGTCCAGGTAAAAACCAACAGAGGTTGACACTCGTGCGATTGCTTCTGTAACACGTGAAAGTAGAGCTTCCTGACGAGCAACACAAGCACACGCGTCCCAGGCCTCTGGACAAGAACCGTTGTTGTAGTCACCCATATCTACGGATCCAAATTCATAACCCCGACGCGAATGATTGGCCAGCAGGCGTGCCAGCGATTCTTGAATTGCTGAACGCTTTCCTCTTTTATAATCAGCAACCTTAATCAGCACAACAACACGAGTGATTATTGATCGATAAATGTTACACATATAGATAGATCACTTTACGCCTACAAGTCCGCTCTACTGAAAGTCGCATAAAAGACTTCTGAAACGTCCTGAGATATAAGTATGTTGTAAGAATATAGGAGGAATATAGCATGATTTAGCCTAAAAAATTATGACTCCGCTAAAAGCAGTTCAGATAAGTCGGTCCGGGATAAGATACGCTTTGGTTTGCAAGTTCTAGCATTTATTTACATGTAAGAATAAATTGAAGTATAAGAAAAACATTAAAAATGATGTATCACCTTGAAAGCAGCGCAGTCGAATTGCGCTTTGACCTGAGCCACGGCGTCTCCGAGGGCCGCAATGGGGTCAATCGGGCCAGATACGAAATCCTCAACCAAAGAAGCTGAACCGCCTTGTTCAGTTGCGCGAAGTCCTTGCTGAAGACCTTCAAAGATTGCGTCTGCAGTAAAGCTGTTTGAAAAACTAAAATTAGCATACAAGGTTCTAGTAATGTATGCGTCCAAAAGAACTTCGAATTCGGACGCCCTCAACTTCCTCGCCAGCTCCGTTTAAAAGAGTTGACTGTGGTTCATGTAGTTTGTCTTACTCACCAGTTCCGACTGAGGCTTGCATTAAAAGAGGCGAGTACTCGATGCATTTGTCGAGCAGAACCGTGAAGAGAGTGCCTGAGGTCGCGGTCTGTGTCGTTAACCATTCGGACAGCTCGTGCCGTTTCTTGCAATAGGAGCAAATTATAGGCGAGGCCGAGCGATGCCTTATCAGATGCTCCGCGGCCTTGCAGTGAGCCGGGTACCCGATCACACGCACAGCTCAAGTGATCAATTAGTTCCAGCAGTTGGCCTAGGAGGCGACACCAAGGTGCGTCCTCAGCGGCCCGTCGCAAACCTTGTAACGAGCTCGTGAACCAGCATAATAAAGAGTCTACTCTCTGCGAAAGCATTTCAAGACATTCATACGGTGACATGGAGCTGATTGAGCTACACGATGGGTCGAGGCCTGGATCCATCGTGAGTTCGGTGAGGTCCGTCATAGACGCTGATAGGCTGGCGGTTCCTAGGGCTCCAAGAGGACCCGTTTGCCATTCCTCAATTCCGATAGGATCCTTCACTGTGCGTGATTGAAGATACAGCTTAGCCTTCATTGGCATACCACCAGCAGCTTCAACTGCAGCTTTCACCTACAACAATATTTTTTGTATAAAATTACAATACGTTTTATTTCTAGACAAATCAACTCATTTAAAGAAACAAGCAAATTTCAGTCTTAGATTCTTATCTAAGTGCGCCAACATTCAGTTAATATTCTATAGAAACGCAGTGCATGAGTCGATCGAATGCTATTTACCTTTTGATCTAAGTGATATATGCGATGAGCAGAGGTATTAGTTTCCGAGTTCTGTGAATCAGTGCTAAAACGTCGGTTTACGGGCTGTTTGCCAGCGAGCCCTGGCGTCGAAGTTGTAGCGTGTGATCGAAGATCTTCCGATACATCCGACTGAGAGTCTGTCATGGTAGACATGTCTTCAAGGAAGAGCATTTTGGCCTCTAGATTCGAAAGCTTCGTTTCGATATCCTAAAAAAATGATTTGTTTTCTCCAGCTAACTTATTATATAAACAGAGTACCATAAACTCAAGGGCTATTAGCAGCAATACTGGCCTTTCGATGGAAAATGTCCTGCCAGCACGCGTGCCGTACAGACATTTCGATGTCACTTAATTAGGTACTGGTAATCGTTCTATTACTATTTAGTACATCTAAAAAGGAGATAATGCCGCCCTTATATCACACACATACCTTAGATAAAGTTAACGAGGCATCCTTGCCCTTCAAGGAGAGACGTCGCTTTTCAAGCCGGGCTAATTTTTGCTTTGCTAACTTGGCATTCTTCTCAGAAGCGCTCAGTTTCGAGGTTAAATCGTCTAGTCGAAGGTTAAGCAATGCGCTCTGTTGTCGATGTTCTTCGGCAGCCATTTTCATATCGTTGGATACGCGCACAAGCTGTAGCTCTGCGTCATCAGCGGTCTAAATTAAAATAGTAAATAATATGATTGTCAATTGAAAAATATAATTATAGCTAGCTAAGTTTAGCAGGACTTATCTTTAACCTACAATGCAATATAGAACCAGTGGCGAAATTGATTTCTCTTAACTAGAAGAAGCGTTATGACTGTAAAATTAACATCTGATTTGAAGGTCCAATCCAGCACGTTCTAAAAAAACACCGGCAACTAGTTTTGACTATAGACACAAAGCAGCGATTGTAAGATAAGAGGTCTGTCAATGCATTGTAAACCTTTTGTGAGTCGATCAGCTCTTTCGTCAATCTAGCTATTTCGCGCTGCGCCTTCGTCAGTTTTTCATCCCGTTCGGCCTGTGTAGCAGACGCTGTCTGTACGGCGGCATTACTTTTTGGAGGCACGGCACGAGGAAGCCCGCACTCCGCAGCTTTTAAATTCGCGTTGGTTGTGTTAGCGAACTCTACAACATCCCCAACCAAAGTTTCCAAAGAAACAATGTGGGACTGCAGATCTAAGCACTTTTCCTTTACCTGTTTTTTTGTTGAAAAATAGTAAAGTTAATATTCGGTTAAATCGCGTAGGCACCTCGATGAATTTCGAAAAACGAACATACGGTTTCATGTTTAGAGGAGAAGTTTACCAACCTCCTTTAGAGCTGTCTTGGCTGAGATGTTTTTGAGCAGTTGCAGGCTTTTCGACACAAGTTCCTGTGCCCGTCTTGAGGCATCGTCCACCTCCTCAGTACATGAACGCGAGGGGGAGAGACTTCTTGGTTCGTGACTACGAGATATCGTTGATTCTATTATGGAACGCGAGGTTACGTATTGCTGGTTTGGCACTCCAGACGATGTTGCTACCAGTCTTCGCAACGCATCGATCTCAGCCTGCTTGGCCTCGAGGTCGCTGCGTGCCACCCGCAGCTAAAATTGCCGATTTATACAACAACGTGAGCATTTAACTGTGGGTAATAACGGCTAGCTTCTGAGTGAATATGGTAAGACGAATTTGCAAAACGCATTTTCCAACTGAGGAAACTTATAAACAAATAGTAAGGAAATTTCGTACTTCCATTAGAATAGGGACGCTCCCCGTAAGCTGGCTAGAAGCAGAGTAAAAAATTGACAGATTCTGCTCGTACGACTTCATCGATCGTAAGTGACTCGGCAAAAGACCGTAGCTTGACATGCGAATTCACATTTGCAGAAACGTATCAAACATTGTTACATGCAGCACTAGTCTTACAACATGCACTATGTAGCAAACGAATTCATTTTCAAATATCTATGATCTATAAATATCTACCGATAAATAGAGACCGGCGGAGGTAACTGGCATAAGTTGGTATTTAATAGGCGCAAAGCGGAATTATCATGAAGATGTACTCGTATGAAGACAAGCAAACTCATTCCATATCTATTCTCAAATGCTAGCTTTTATGCGACTCGTTTGTTCCAAAGTATTAAACATGTGCTATCTAGGGACCTACCATACAAAACCAGCAAAAAGCTCACAAACTATTCGTATGCAAATTAAGATACCCAACCTTGTTACAAGCATAACAGAACAGGATGATAGGATAGGTTGAAGGAATTAGAAAAAAAGAAATCAGATGTGATGATTCGACAGAACGAAACATTCAACCGAAGTTGGAGTTGTTGTTGCTTTGACAGTTTGATCTGTCCCCTTGTCGCTTTCGTTCGCGCTCTGCCTAGATGTAAGTACCTTATTTTCAAGGGCTTGAGCGCGCGCTATCTTGTGCATTGTGGTGCCACGGTGCGATTGCCTCTGCAAATGGTGTCCTTGCTGGTGAGCAGATGTCAACGAATGACCATGGCGAGATGAAAGATGGTTATGTCCATAAGCAAGTCGTTGCTCCTGACCGCCGCCGCCGCCGCCGCCGCTACCACTACTATTAATGTTGTTGCCGTCGATTGTGTCTATGTCTACGAGGTCTAATAACAAACACTCCTCGTTCTCGTCCTCATCGGCTTCATCAGCTTCGTCCTCTTCAGGGCCGCAACTGGACTCCTCGTCTTCGCTCTCAAGTGCCATACTAGCACCAACAACGCCGCTAGCTAAAGACGACATCTGTGTCGTCGTGGCATACATAATGTAATACATGGAATTGTCGCTGAGTTCAATGAGCTTCTCAAGATGTAAACAAAAATCGTTTCACCATACAGCGGTTCAATCGCTGCACGGTGTCAAATCGTAGCAGATTAGCAAGTGACTGACTATACCCGCTTCTATTGTAGACTGTCCCTAATTACAAATCTGCTTCCTTTGTAGGAGTTTGTTTGTCACTACGTGTTCTGTAGAAAAAAAGCGTTACGGGTGTGCGTGTAAGGGCATAGTAGAAAAGACGCGAAATTTGAAGGTAAGGTTTGCAACAAACCTACTGTTTTTGGTATGGTAGACTCATCCGAAAGCTGATATGGTGAGAGTGATTTGGTGGAGCGCAACGTAGGCTACGAATACATGGAGCACCAAAGACTTTGGCGAACTGTTCTAGGCAAACACACCTAATGCTACCAGCCTTCGCTAGACTTATTCGACGAAGCTATTTCCATGACCATTTTCAATTTTTTACACTTTCGAAGTATGTCGTATGCTACACTCGGTGTACAGCGGATAACTGTGTCGTAGCAATAAGTTCTAATTTCAATTCATGCAACTACACCTAAAAGCGTCTTTAAAGTTCTTGTAAATGCTTAAAAACGATGCTATTAAAGCGTCAGAATTTGATGAGGAGTTTTCCGAAAGTGACGTGCCCAAAAAACGTCTATAGCTTCGTTCTTTTATACATACTATATACGTACGAATACTTATATATAACGTAACGAGTCTGACCGCTGCACACATCGATCCTCACCTTTTGTTCCAGCTGCTGGACGTTGGTGTTGCTGGCGGCTGTCACGTCTAGAATACTATGAGATGCTGTAGCTTCGCCAGACATTTGTGAGCTTCCTAAGCCAGATCGCACTCTAGAGTGCGCGCTTGAACTTCGCGCCCGATGTTTAGCTTTTGAAAGCGCATTACGGTTGGGTACAGGTGACGGTGGCAACTCAACACGACCTCCACTATAATTAGTTGCAATCACAACAAACGTTTTACAAGAGTTGTAAGCCATTTTGTTTCGATGCTACGATCGTTGCAGAGCCCCTCCAAGCATCGATTCCGTCAAACAATTCGTCATCGAATACATAAGATAGAAACGCTTCTTGAGAATCCCGTTTCAAAATCATTCCCTATTCATTTGACAGCAGGCGATAGTTAATGGCCT
>NW_019213703.1:18545-30916 GCF_002532875.2 Varroa jacobsoni
TATATAGAACAAAGATATATATATCTTTGTTCGGAGCACAATATAAAATCTACGCAGCTCTAAATTATGCGAAATGATTACTCACTGTCGCGCTGTCAGTGCGTGAGGTGTCTCCTGAGTCGGTGTTGAATCTGTGGCTGAGAAATAGCTACCCTCTCCGCCTGAATCGCATGGACTACCGACCTGGCCAGTGTTACTCAAAGCCCGGTTGCTTAGTCTCTTCGAAGGGGTAGTCTGAAGAACAGTACATTGATGATCACAAGCACGATGATGAGCTTCGCCGACGTAAGCTTCTTATGGCATTTATGTAAGTAAAAATTGATTGTTCTTTTTTTTATGTATCTCAGATAGCTGAATTTCTTTAATATTCTATAAGTCCAGCTAATTGTACTAATAAAAACATAAATAACCTTTTCTTGACCGAGGGGCAGAGTCATCTCTTTCGTGCAATGAGTAATGGACTCAGTCGTTGTTACTGGCGAGGTAATAGGTCCAGATGTCGTCGTCGTTGTTGTCCTGGCCGGACTGAGCTGTCTCCTGAACTGTCTTGAGTTGTCGCTATGACCAGATAACATAGCGGAGCCAGGAGATCCGCCTGCCGAGGACGGCGAAGAGGAAGAGGTAAGGCCCGAGGCGATGCTAGCGGTCGAGGATCCGATGGATGAAACCGTAGCCAAAGTGAGACCGTGAGTTCCAACCGAACTCACAGGCGCTACAGCTAGGGCATTCGAGGCAGCGGCTGCCTGTCGGATCGCCTGAAGCCAATTAGTACGAATAGCGGCTGTTGCAGCGCTCAACACGAGCTCCCTACTTGATCCCTCGCCACCAGAAGGTGTCCTGTAACGTGAGAAAATAATATTCAAATGGCTTTGATTTTGTAAACATGTAGGTCGTTTCAAATCCTAAAGGTGAGCAGAAGCGGAATACAACCTGTTCTCCCCCTTATAAGATGTTATTGTAAATACATAGCACTTTTGTTTGACGGTATAACCTTTTTCCTGTGCGAACGCTCTCGTTACTTACCAGACTAGGGCGAACGCATAGTTTCTATCGGCATTATCAAGTTCGGTTGCTGCGCGTAGCGCACGCGTGTCTAGTGTTCCTCGTGCTTGGCCTTTCTCTTCCGCTGATGGATCTGTAAACTGTGAAAACGAACCCTGTCGAAGCACAAACCACAACCGTGTCCAATCCACTTGGCCGTTATAGCGTTGCCTTAGGTAGAGCCAACCCTTTTTCGTCAATAGGGCTCCTCCGCCTGCGTGATGTTGATCGGCCTGGTTCGACGACGCTCCTAACGGCCCTAGTGCGGACGCTGGACTGAGGCTGCCAATATGTAGGGATCCCGGACCACCATCGACGTGGTCCTCGTCCAAATCCAGCGGACAGCCGTCCGGCACGCCACGCTGCTGAGGTGGAGAACCTAACGTTTTCACTTTACGATCTAGCACAGTGTTTGACGTCTGAAGCTTATTAGGAGTGACAACTGGACTTGTGTTAGCTGACTGGCTTTCATGAGAGCCAAGGTCGGACATTAGGAGGTAAACAGAATTGCTGTGACACGAACGTTTTCCAGGACTCCCGTTATTTGCGCTGGGTGTCAACCCCTGGCTGGTCGGCGTATGAGACTGACCAAGCTGGGACACTATCGGTGAACGTTGCCTCCATTCACCGAACTGTCCACCCATCGAACTCCTTTGACTCACAATTGGACCACCCGGTGAGCTAGTGGAACGTACGTTTGGTGTTCCGATAATATTCCATTGACTCTGATGGGAAGGAGAGTTGTCTTCAATATGAGTCGGTGGTAGCATTTTTGCAACGCCGTCCGAACGGCTGCGTTGTGACTTCAGCGCCTGAAAAATACGATTCGACCAATACGACAGACATCTAAAGGATCGTTCGTTGTCCTTTCAATAGGTGTTAGGTCTACTACAAATCATATTTCGCCACTTATATACAATACTACACTTATATACTACAAAACATATCTGCCAGACTTTTGGGCGGAGGTATACTGATCGTGGTACAATTCTGGCAAAATACTAAGCTCAATAAAATCGTTTTTAGATTTGATGCTACATCTAATCACGTGCAAATATCAATGACGTGCATTGCTAGGATGAGAGTTCATTGGATCGTCTGCCACTTTTTGATCATCTGCATGCTCACTTTAGTCTCGCGTTTGAGGAATCGCCTTTTCTTTAACACTTCGCAGTCGTCCAACGAGTTCAGTCCGGGAGTTGAGGTGAGACTTGGTGGACCATCAAACATATCCGAATTTGTCGTAATGAGTCCTAGGCAAAAAATTTCTGCAGGTTACTCTATTAGAATTGCTAAAGTAGGGACGTCATTAGTTCAAATTCTGCCGCTTGTTTCCGCGCGACTTGTTCCGTCAGCCCTAAAGAGTACGATAAATATCAAACGTCAATGACTTCGATGTGACGTAAATGTAAGTCGAGGCAAACTTTGGTTGACATTAAAGCCTTCTGACGTCAATTAGCGGGGCTCACCTGTTGTTTTGTTGCTGTTGTTACTGTTGCTACTGCTGAGAACTTGGACAGTGGCTTGTTGCTTTTGTTGCAACTGTCCGGAGGTCAGGACAACTCCAGGGGTTTTCCCAACGGCTTTAGAGTTTCCGGTTGTAGTTGTTACATTGACATTGACAACGTTCACATGGCTTGTATTACTGCCTGTGTTTGAGCTCGAGCTGTTTTTATTATTGTTGCTGCTGTTGTTGTTGTTGTTGTTACTGTTGTTGTTGTTACTGTTATTGTTGTTGCTGCTGCTGCTGCTGCTGCTGCTGCTGCCGCTGCTGCCGCTGCTGCTGTTGTTGCTGTTGCTGTTGTTCGAACTGTTCAAATTGTTCTGATTATTGTTCACATTTTTATTAATACTGTTATTGTTGTTGTTGTTGTTGTTATTGTTGTTATTGCTGTTGTTACTGCCGGCATTATTGGCTCCAGTACTACTTTGTTTTCCAGTACTCGAGAGCAAAGAGTTAACGACCTGGTAGACCATAATTGAAGGACTTGACGAGAGAAAGTCTCCAGAAGACGCGGAGCCGCCATTACCCTTCGATGACACCTGTCATAGAAACGGCACATTCAGTTGATGGTGTTAGACAGATCATATTGATATTATTATGTCCAGAAGGAACATAATCGCTCGCGACGCTGAATCTGAAGTTTCGAATAAGCCATTGCTTCCCAGCTTCAGAATGAGTGCACCAATATACCAAAAATAATCTTATCGACTCTCGAAAACATTCGACAACGTTTTTTCCGTTTTAGTTTATCCTGGGCTATGCATTGTTAAGCACAACGGATCTGCAGATCCGTTTTACTCTCCAAACAAAACGTGAATACTCTGAACTAGCGATTGCTCTGTTAGATAGAAGATATTCGTGATCGGAATCAAGGATTATTAATGCAACTTATAACATAGTTCGGTAAAAAGCTCTGTACAGGATCGCCGCATAAAAGACAGAAAAATCGAGACAAGAAATAGTCCTCTAAGAACAGCTAGTCACAAATTGTTAGCGGGTTATCATTAAGTAAATAACCATACCACACTGAAATGTTGCGATAGGAGTATTATACTACTATTATTGATTTCAAAATGAATCATTCTGTGTACCTCGTGCTCGTCGACGTCTCTGTTGTCGTCAGACGGTGATGACGTCGACGCTGGTGCTCCAACTGAGAAAAATCTTTGCCGAGCAGGTGTTTCCCTAGAATCGCATTGCAGATAATTACAAGTTAATGAAGGCATACAGACAGAATGCAGAAGACCATCGTTAGACTCCATGGGCCCTTCGAGAGCTATGCACACTTCTTTTTGAAATTGAAACTTGATTTGTTCATTCAAAATTACGCTTACTCTTCCGCTGCCGCATAGCGCTACTGCAAAACGTGTACCGTAAGAGTCAACTACCTGTTGCATTCCCTTTCGTGCTCGACTTCGAGTGCACTGGACCCATCATTGGACAGACCTGAGAGTCCTGATATGCCCTGTCGGAGCCCACTTGAAGTGGAACTAGGTAAAGAGCCTGGAAGTGTTTGATTGCGTTTTGCTGATGACCGGATATTGGGTGATGCTCTACATAACACGTCATACCATCTGTAACACAGTGTCAATAGTCACTACGGTCAAATAAGTACTGAACTGCTATCCATACACAGAAAGAAACGCAGCCCCTCGACTGTCTACGTATACTGTATAAAAACAGGAGTATCTGATTGCTAATGAAGACCTCGAAATAAAATTTCACCTGAAAATCCTATCGTAATAGGAATCTTTCTTCAATCACCGACTAACACGCATTGAGCGCTGGCAATTGCCAAACGAAACTGGGTTATTAATTTTTCTTCGGAAGCAATTATTTCGGGTAGAGCATGTTTTCCTTGCTCTCATACCAGACGCACAGTCTTGAGCACATCCTCAGATGTGGCTGACTTTCCCTATACAGGTCGTAATGCCCGTTAATCAGGTCGGTTAAGAACTGTAAGGGTGTTAATTTCAATAGGATTTATATGGCATCTATAATAAAAATTATACACTTACCTTTTAGACTCCTCTCGACAAGTGGCTTTGACGAAGTGGATCTTGTCTGAATAGGTAAGTGCAATACTGAAAGGATTTCCAGTCAACTCGTCTGCCAGCGCAACTTCAAGCGCATTTCGCATGTCGATTGAAGCGCATGGAAGAGTGTCCGGCTGCATGTAATACAGTTCCGAAACACATCATTTATCTAGGTATAAAATTTAGATATTGTTGCCCTAGCGACCTTATTTTTTGGTCATGCTAAATAAACGACACACACACACACACACACACACACACACACACAGACACGTCTCATACACAGCATTCGATCTTGAATAAACATCAATATTATTGCAACAGTTAATAATTAACTATCTACTTTGTACATCAGCCACGGAATAATAAATTAAAAACAACTTAGCTGAACCGTATGATTTTTATTTGTGACACGCCATTTTTGACCTGCGATCAAGACAAAAATCTTAGGGAAGTAATTACAATACATAAAAACATTTGTTTCACCTCAATTCTATTAATTACCTGTTCGTCAAGAGCATAGGTAAGTTCCCCGTCGTCATACAGTACAAACCATCTTCTCTGCCAACGCTGTTTTTAAAATTTAAAACGAACAAGACCAAAACATCGATATTTAGTTTCTTTTGGCGCCATCCATATTTGTAAAAAATGGGGGCAGCAAGGCTTACGGGGCAGCAAATAAGCCTGTTGACCTGCTTATTTGGCACACTAAAATTCATGTGTAATACCGTAACTAAGCCACGTAAATGTTTCAAGTCTTACGTCCGTTACCTCCTCTAAGTATTGCTTCAGGAGGCTGGTTTCCCGAAGGGCTGGTTCGAAAAGTGTAAATTCAGAGAGCTCGAGTCAATAATTAAGCTTCGCCGTTTCAGATATATAGCAATGTAACAATTAAATTACTGACCTTAAGAATGTTTAATAATTTTTTGAATAACTATATTCGTGCGCAGCTATTCAGATAATATGTACTGCAAATTTACGAAATCACTGCTACAAAATAGGCGACAGTTGTCCAGAGTCCGTGGTCACCTTTGTCCTGCTGCTTTGCGATGAAAAATCCCAATCTGGCGCGAGAAACAGATATCCGCATTTAATTACATTTCGTGTCACCTAAAACATTTTATGAGAGTGTAACACAGATAACATTGAGTGCTATGACTGATGTACCTCAAACGATATTACAAAAGCATTGTAACAGCCATCAAAAAGATACGAATTTTTTTTTTTTGGAAATGACCCTTTGATTCTACACATGTCGTATCAGGATCGCAAGCAAAGGATCGTTAAAGGTATACGATTTGTTATAGATTTTAAATATGTCTATAAATAATTGTGCCAGATCGCATTCATACGTAACGACAATGTCGTACCATTAAAAGGCTGACTATGGCCTGAATCTAATTCAACAAATCCTAATAGTTAGGGTAAAACATCTTTAACCGCTTCGCGGCGCAAACATGAACTGAATTGTTTGCAAACAAGTTTTAGTTATTTTAGAAACCCTTGAGAACCTTGTAGCATTTCGATAGCAACCGTTGATGCTCAGCCAAGGATATCTGTCTATTGTTGGTTTATAATAAGACTACAAGCCGTTTAGAGATCTTAACGGACCGAAACGTTCATCAGAACAATGTAATATGTAAATAAGCAGATTTCGGCTTTATTCTTCATACCATTCATTAAATAAGATTAAATAGGTTTGAGTTACGGAACGTTTCATGGAATTACATCAAATATAGAGTATTGTTTTCTTGTTTGTTTTTCTTACTGCATGTACTCATTAGTTTACGGTTTGGTATTGTGATACACCGTAGGCAATAGGCATTGTAGCGTCTATGTCTCCGTCAAAACTCTCTACCGTTTATAATTGACGGTTTGAATTGAAATTATATTTTCCTTAAAATCATGTTCCAGATATTTGGTGCAAGGCGCCTTCTAATAGGCACAAGGTGGTCAAAGCAGCCTTGTGGCGAATTAATAAAATTTGATGGCTTTTTTAAGGTAATCCTATTGGTCGATCTATTTTGCTGCGCATAGCTATTACAACACGGTTTTCAAGTCCCTTACAGAGTATACAGATATACTTGTATTCAGTTACAGATAGTTAATCGTTTAGCATTTGTATTTTTACTGAGGCTGCTGCTACCGAGCCCCTTTGAAAACCTGATCAAAAATAGCATAGTAGCAGTTACCCTTCAATGTTTTGCCTTGTCCAGCGTTAATATTACTCTGTGGTATGTATGCTCTACCACCGCCTCCTTCACCGCCTCGCGACTGTACGGGTAGGGTAGCATAGCAACATAGCGATGCTGCCTATCTGCCGGAACAAAACAAGCGACTATTGGAACCGTGGTCATCGTTAAAGGAGCTAGGGTGATATCGACAGGTGTATGCGTTGGAAGAAGGAACACGGTAATCTAGTCGGCTGTTAGAAACGGAATGGACCTGAATTCTATTCACTTATATTTTTCATACTTACTAGACGGTTAACAAGTTTTCAACCGCCATGTATTGCTTTGTGTTTGCTTGCTGTACCAACGTGTACTTCGTAAATCTTTGAATATCCTATATAAACACAAGGTAAGCTTGCCTTTATCTAAAATCTCGGAACGGAAAGAGCCGTTGTTACTTGCTGCTGGCTTTTCCGCGGTTCCACCTCTTCACCACAGGCTGTCCTGGCCCGCGCCTCACGTTAATTTCTTAGTACTTTGTTTTTTCAATCTTAGAACCGTGCTGCTCAATGTTTTCATAAATTATGTATTTTGTCACACGATTGTCTATGCTTATGCCTGCGCTCTTCTTTGGATCCAGGAGAATAGAAACTGCTTAAATCGCACGAACGCTATCTGTACTACAATTGTGCGTTAAGATTACTACTAATTAATACTAATTTCAGCGTTAAGGTGGATCAACATAAATTCAACTCTAAACAGCTCCTGTGCTGGCCGCTCCCGTTGCGGCCGCCGCTTGGGGGCCAACGTTCTATGGGGCATAATAACTATGTGCCATGTGTAGAATAGAAATTCGTACGCTTCTGTGACATGGTATGCCCACCGATTAAATACTAGGCACTAGCAGGCGACCCTGCCCTCATGGCTAGATATTTACGTAACGGTATTTGCTTAAGAACGTTCACCCGCTAGTATATCAATGTGTGCCTTTTGCAACGAGTGTGTTGTCTAAGCTACGACAAAGGCAGAACGCTAGCCGCAACGACTCGACTCCATCCCTGAGTATATTACTATTATGGTATACCAACTACCGATATGTATACTATAGTAAAAATGCAACATATTTTTGTCATAGCTGTAGGAATCATAGGGCCGATCTGGGCTACTACTGAACTTTATTCAAAATAGCGACATTGACTAAGTTGAGTCGAAATTATCTACCATCTTTGTTCAGGCCCCTGACAAGGTCTACTGCTAATCCGTCTGAAATAACCATATACTACCATAAATAGGTGCAGGCTATTGCCAATAGCATGATTCATAGCAGTAAACACGTGTGCTCTCCGAATGTAAAGGCACCCGAAATGTAACTACAACCGTCTCTGTAATATTTTCAAAAGGCCTGCTAGCTGGCAACGATCGTATCTTTAAGCACGGAAACGAACGTACAGCTTTTGAGACTTGCATTGAAAGGAGCGACAGTCGATTGAGACGATGATGACATGTGTCTAAACCGTGGGTTCCTATTCCACGTCCGAAACACGTTGCTTGCTATCGTCTATAGCCGTGTCGTTCCGTCGTAAACTATCTACCCATCTAAACTCTTATTTGAAATGAAATTATTTACACTTGAAACAATATGCACATTTCGACTAAAATCCACTTGGAGAGAGATACAGATGAAATGCTCAGCTTTGCAGAAACAACGGAGCGTCTCGGCCACCAGCTATATATTCGTACAGAAACAGATTTACACATGACGCGTAGTAAACTACAGACGAGATACAGACGGGATGTGGATTGTGTATCTCTGGCTGGATCTGAGTGTCTTCTAGGATGTTCCAACATTAAACTTTTGAGTGAAGGTTCGATTTCTGCAGTTCTGTTGATTCCATTGAATACAAAAACAAACGAGAAAGGAAGCAGCCTTGTAAGCACGACTGCGCTAGAAATGATCATCGTCACCTCATCCAGTGCTTACGTCTTTTGCTCTTTATTCGGTAACAGCTACTGTTTTTATGGGATTATACTGTTGTACGGACTTACTATATCAGTATACGCTCGGGGTCCCTACCGCATATTTGATGTGCAATTGTGTCGTGAGAATACTGTTATATTCTAAGAGTCCTTGATGACAAAAGAACGTCTTGAAAGACGTACAACGCAAGTAATAAACGTGCGCAACAGTACCTTAACGGTAAGTTATCGGTACTTTCACGAAACTCTATCACACGGGGTGACTTGACACTGTTCTCAACGGAACATCACCGCTTCACAAGCGTAGTCTTGGTCGGCACAAATCAGACATAAACCACATATTTAAAGAAAGCTTCCGCGCGTTTACATCATGCCGACTGGCAAAGTATAGCGCATGAAACAAGAAAAGGACGAACAAACGTCTGTCCTAAGCCAGCTGCACCGGCAAAATGCAGCTTGTGATTATAATCCTACGCGAATTGTCGGACCCGTTAATTATGCAGAAGCGGACGTTCTATGTAGTTACAGCAGCAACAATAACAAGTCGCAATGGCGAAGACAACGTATGCGATTTGTTTGATTATGTCTTCCGACTTGTAGTAACTCACTCTTCTTTTGTCTTTTAGTTGAATAGTGAAATTCACTGACTTACCCGGCTGGTTTCAAGAGCATCGGCAGAATGGGCTTCACGAAGTCGGAAGCAGTTCTGGCATTTCGATTTGTTAAAGATGTTCGGAGCAAACTTTCGACAGAGTCCGTCTCCTCCAGCACCTACTCCTTTAGATGGATTTCCTGCTATGAATTACATACGAAAATATAATATCACTAGATGAGATATCGCTGTGACACAAAAGAGTCCTATAAAGTAGTTTGCATCGATGCACAAAAAAAACCTGCTGTGTTTTCGTACTTTCATCCACAGCTACCTTCCTATGCCTTGTTACAGATACTACTGGAGAAACGTAGCATAAATTTAATATAGCACAAATTGATAGCATACCTTTAAAGGCATACCTACATATAAAGTTTTATTATATATATATACATATAAAAGTCATTGTCAAAGATTTATGTATTTGTCCAAATATGACTTTAAGACTTTGAAAGATGCGAAATTTTCAGTCTGTTTTTTTATCACCGTCGAGTATAAGCTTGTTGGTCAGATAGAAGAGTCTTCAAAGAACACACCGGGATTAATTATGTTCCGTAGTAATGGTTGGTAATTAACTATTATTGACATAAAGTTATTGTGTAAAATGTTGTTTCATATAGCACTATCTTTTATTTTTTAATTTAAATTATTTAAATGTATAACTTAATTATAATGCGAATGGTCGACAGAGAACAGAAGTCAACACTACTACTGAAGTTATTACATTGGATACCTGTGGAAGAAGGGGATGCATTTGGTCCTGAATTAGGTGATTGCATACTGAGGTTGTTCATTTGAAGAGATGATATAGGGCTAAGTGAACTAAGAGAGCTGAGTCCTAATGCACCAAGGGACCCTGCAGATGCTTTTGCGGACCCCACTCTTAACCCAGTCCGAGTGGGAGTCACATTTACGCCAAGGCTCATATTGTTTTTGTACGATTCGTAAAACAGGAAGTTACTATTCTATGAAACTAAATATGCCGCTATTTATCTGCAAACCAAACTGAAAGCCAGATAACGGTGTCCTTAGTCGGTATCCTAATTTCGTTAGGGGCTGGCCTTAGAAGTCCGAATAGTCGAGGGTCTTTTGGCCGACTCATCCCGGATCGCAACATGATATGTTTGCCATCTTAGACGGCGGCAATATCAAGAGCAGATATCTGCAAAACATAGAAAGGATCCGACACTAAGTATATGTTATATAAACTATTAGCACTTTGTCTATAATTATTGAAGTTCTGAAGGTTACGATGAACCGTAGTTTTTTTATCACTTTTTCAGACACGTCATAAAAAGCGTAACCTTGATGAAAATGAAAATATTTAGATTCTCAAAATAATTTTCAGTTGTACTGAGTTTGTGAATTTCATTGAAATAAATGGAAAAATGAGATTAGGTTAGAAGAAACCTCATTTAAAGGCTCCCGGATATTGGCAACTAAGCAAGAGTACACGGGGGCGACAATGTCCTAAAGAGGTCAAGCTTCTAGCACGTACATAAAAAGGATTTTTTCTGAACAAGACAAACGCTCCACTAGGGCAATTAGTGACAGCAGTCGATTACAAAAGTGACTTACCTGTTTTGTAAATCATTCGTAACGCCTATAGATACCAACATGGGTTCCTATCATACATGATATTACGGAAAGTTTAACAACAGTTTTAGCCACGCCTTCAGTTACAATATATATATATATATCCCAAAAATGCAGTTGCGATAAACACGTTTCACGTTTTATTTTTACGGGGTTTTTCTGATGCAACATATGGTTAACGGGACATCCTTTAAAGCAAAGAGCAAGTAGCTATGTTAATATACCCGTAATTTACGAGCGTAGGCATATTAAAATAGTATATATATACTACTTTTGTGAGTAATATATAGTACTCCTAAAAGTATCAATAACTTACATTCAACGATTACCCGTTTAGGTCGATAATGGCCTTTACAGCCAAGCCTTCGGCAACGACTTTATACTAATGAACAATTGCTTTATCACTTCCACCAGTTCGATTGGTGAGCTATTATCATTATTTTTAACAACAACAAGAACCGAAATAATAACAGTGCTTTTTTTTTTTGCCATTTACATCTGTTTTCTATGCATATAGCTCATCGGGCAGGAATCTTGTTGAAAAAGAAATCCGTAACAGCGTAATAGTATAGTAATAGATATGTGTAATAATTATGTAAATAGAATATTATATATTAATGTGGGCTGACCTAATGGCACATTCGACGACACGTAAGGCTTCTGGGGATCCGTTCCAACTAAATATCCAATGTCCTCGAATATAATAAGTATCATTTAGCGGAAACGAACTCTTTTGGACTCCAATCACATGAGCCAATGATGGAATATTAAAAGAAACTTTTTAGCCACCCAAGTTCCAAGATAGTTCAAAATGTTTTCAACTTATAAACTGGCTAATACCTGTTTTCTATTTATATACGTTGCAACTTCTGACCTCGTTAATGAGTAATGAGCCCATGAGTAATATGTCATGATCTATTTGTAGCTAGTGGATTTCGGTCCAATAAAGTTCGCATAGAATAGATCCTTACCAACTTAAAGCAATTATAATCACATCACCAAAAAATAAAATTCGGAAAATTTAGATCCTTAGGTACCCTTTACTAACGAAAAAACGTCGTAAACTCTGATAATGCCCATTTATTAAGCTCTATTGAAAAGGTAAATTGAAAGTAAATGAATTTAATGTCAAAACCATTCATGTGCTTGAATGTCAAATTTTTGCATAGGTATCTGTTTGAAACGCTTATTTAAGGGTTGGAACCTAGTACTGCATATATATTACTTTAGGAATATTGTTTTTGATTTTCTAGCATACCTTAATAAACCTGAAACATATATCATTATCGTCATTTTTAATATACCCATAAAAAGCATTCTAAAGCGAAGAGATAGAAATCTCACATCGATCCTCAATCCATCGATCGACACGCGATCGTTCTCACAAATATAAG
>NW_019213703.1:31016-50179 GCF_002532875.2 Varroa jacobsoni
TGCCGGGTACATTATAGCTGCCTACAAGCAAAACATGATAATATGGTTACATATGACAGTTAGGCATTTATTGTTTTTCTTTTTCTCATAGCTTCTACTAGCGTAATATTGCAACCTAATGCACCTATCCTTTCTTTTTAAAGAGGAAACACTTAATAGATTCTAGTTATTATTAAGATCTTATCACGGTGATGCAGTATCATTAACCGTACATTGATGTGCGTATTTCCTGTCTATAGAAAATTTGCGTACATTTCGAGCGCCTAAACTACGCGCGTTCGAACAACATGACGGCTCAATAGAGGAATCCGGCTGCTAAAGGGATGAATATGTATATTAGTTAGTTTGTGTCATTTAGTCCTGATGAACTAACTAGCCAGAATGAGCAAGCACATGAGCGTTGGGCATCCGGACTATGCAACAAGCTTTAATAATCATGCGACAATGTTCTGTTATTTTTGTGTGGTAACTTGCTGTACGTCGACAGGCTTCGACCATGCTCATCGACGAACACTGCCAAAGTGTACAGATGTACACGTCTGCCCTCGAGATAGAAATGAATCACTCACGAGAATTGTTGTGGCGCGCTCGTCTTTGACTGAGTAAAATAAGGGGCTGGTCAGAGGGAAAGAAGCAACAAAGCAAGGAAGAAACCAGAAGGAGAAGGAAGAGTCATGTCCTTTGTATTCTTGGAACGGTCTACCCTGACCAGCTACGATAGTTATAATCGTAGAAGGAGAACTGGTGGTAACTATTGGTGTTAGCTGGTAGTGGAATTGGCAGTAGCGGTAGCATCCGTCATTGTCGCTGTGTCTGTCAGAACCAAGAGATGCGTCAGCCAGAAGGAGTGCGTCAGACGGCTTGTCCGTCCGTTATTTGTCGCAGGATTCTGTCAGCTCGTTTCTTTTGGCTTATTCGTCGTCGCTGACGATAATACTGCCGCCTGGTTGTGTATCACTGCAAGAACTAAACACACACGAGCAAGCATGCAACGGGAACGTCTTTCGAAACCGCTTCTAATTCCAATAGCCGTCGTTCTTGATATATACGTATATCCGACATTTGGTAAATGCAACAAAAAGTCATTACAAAGCAGATGCTACCAGTTCCGCAGTGTAGGAGTCATCACTGCACGAAGAGGCAAACGGATAGACGGACAAGCCTGTGGACAGACGAATAGACCTAAAGGAAGCCCCAGGAGCGAAACAAGGAAATTACACGTATAGCAATTGCACGTCGTAAAGGCAGGCAGCCAGGTAACCAGCGGCCTCCAAAATCTTCAGCAACGAGCGCTGCGACTGCCAGCACTATGCGCAACGATGATAATAATAACGCTGTAAGCAAACGAAGTAATATAAAGCGAGTCACAAATATTATATATATTAATTTAACTACAATTTAAAAGTACACGCGAGAAACGCACCACGGTATACGCGTTAACGATATAGCGTATACGGCCTGGGCGCATGTGATAGACGTTTTACTATTATACATTCATAGTCACAGTTGGTTAACGTTATCTCCTAAGTTGAACGGGTAGTTAATGTCGTAGCTGCACCGAAATATAAGTAGATGAAAAGATGTCGCCAATGACCGAAGTATTGAGCTCTAAAAAGCCAAAATTTTACTCAGGTTAGACTTGATTTACAAAGGCATCTAGGATATTTCTATCCTGGATTTGATAGAGAACTGCATCGCCAAGTTCACTATAACATAATGTAATACAATTCGGGATTTACTTAGTTAATATGGACTAGGTCAATGAAGAGCAGCTCGGTTCTGCTTTCAACATGGAACTACATTATTTTTATTAATACTTGTTACTAACGCTACGGGGTTACGTGTTTAGCATCGAGCACCCGTACTAACTGGCATTTTCTTTTAAGTTATAACACCTCTCGCACTAGTGATAAACGTTAGCGCTAAATGGAAAATGTTACATTGTCATTCATTTCAAAGTGTCTTCATTATTATTTGTAGGATAAAACACAATACTTCTAATATTTCAGCCCTGACCTTTGCCAAACCACCGGGCTTAAGACGACAATTTCTGCCTCCCGCCAACGTCTGCCATCGGCGGGGGCTCATGCGGTGATGATCACTTTGTACTGGATCGTTAATGGTCATGTCTTTGCGCCCTCTTTTTCTTCCTCACCAGTGACCTAACTAATAATTTGCATAATGACATGTGCTAGCCATATTACAGAACCGTGAGACTATGGTAAAGGTATCGGAAATATGTTAACTATGCAGGTTTTCTACCAATAGGATGCCTTCTCTCATATTACTCAAACGTTCATATGAAGATATAAGAAAAGACATAAGATTTCAGCATCCAAATAATAATGACTCTTCAGAGTGACTACAAGTTTGCCAGATATGCGTGTGTTGCTGTCAAAGGCCTTTGTGACGATTTGTAATGGAACAGTTTACATTAAATAGTGTTTTCTGTTTTTGTCTGGTAATCTTTTTTTTGGAGACATTGCACCCCTCGATGAACCCTGATACGGTTAATATTTTACTGATGCTGACGTTTGCAATCGAAATATATCTGAATTTTTCTATATTCCCTCCACGTTACACTACTGCTCATTTCTACAAACTGATAACCCGATCGGGTGATTACCAATCGCCAGACAGGACCGTCATCCCCCTCCAGCATACATAAACAGGCTTCGACCTACAGTGAGTAGATGCAGGCAGATGGCGTGTAACTCCTTAACATTTTGTTTGTAATAAACATCGTCTTCGTTTGCCACTCTATCGTTCGTTCGTGTGTTCATTGTGTCTGCTCCGGTCGGGTCTGACGCTATCGTGGGTACGCAACGAAATACAGCGGGCATCAACCAGCATCGTTGTCGACATCAGCATCATCGACACTATCGTGATCAGCGCCGCTGCCGTATCATGATCATGACGGTGATGATAAGAAAAAGCATGTTAATAATGGCTAACGGGTCAATGCTATACTCGCATTGTATGTTCTGTTCACTACGGTACCGCTGCTGTAGCTGCTGGCAAATGGTTGCGTAGGTAAGTTGCATCGTGGAACTTATTGAGCGTTGCCACGGTCCCACTATGTTGGGCCACCGTCCCCCCGGTCCCGTCCCCCCACCCACCCGCAATCGGCATCCCCATCATCATTGTAGGAGCAAAAGGCTATTTTGTCCAATAACTACACGTTGATCATAGGTATGTTGATGTGGTGCGGTTAAGCGTTTTGGCGAGGGATGAGCGCTAGTCAGCCAGTAGGCACAAGATAAACCGTCAAAGCCATTAATTTCTGACTCATTGATGCGATGGTAGCACACAGTGCTATAACAGAGGTGGTAACCGCATTAACAGGCACAACAAGCGCACCAGGTGCAAAAACGAATAAAGAAAAGCAAGGAAAGGGAGGGCAAACAAAAGAAAGGGACGACAATGATAAATAAATGTCAGTTTGAAAATAAATCATTAAGGCTGCCTTGAACATACCTACGTCTATTCGAAAGTAAGGGGAAACTGTTTGAGGTACAAGAAAGTGGGCAAGTAATTTACGGGAGTGACTGGTACGCACGCATTAGCCAGTGATGTATTTCGATCTAGTTCTCTCTTGTTCCAATTCCCACTTACGCATTTTGATTTTTTTTTACTTCAGTCAATAATATAGCTTTAGTGCTGTGATCACTACCTGCTTCCTGACGATATAGCCATTGACACATCGCTTTCAACTATCCACTCCGCCGCTTTACAATGAAAAATTATTACAAATTGCAAAAAGTTTCCTTTAAACAAAATCTTTGATTTTGAATATAGATAGTCAATTTTCGATGGTTTTAGCTAAAATATAATATTTAAAATGGGTTTTCGTTTTAAAAGTGGCAATAAAAGCCACCATTGTATTTCTTACATATATATACCAGTTTCTATATGCTTCGAACGTTTTCTTAAACTGACTTCTGACAAAAGTCAGTTGGAACGTTGCAGTGCCAGCTATACATTGTGGTTAAAAATTTTTCATGGAAGATGTTCTCTAAAAGATTTTATAAGCCAAATAGAAAAACATCTAAAATCTTTGTTGTAGTCAAAACAAAGCGGTCTTTACAGTTTTCCTTACTGCCAATTGATAAATTTCGACAACCCGAATAAAGTATATGTTTTTATATCAAGAACTGCTTTTTCGGCGCCAAAGGAACAAAAGCACATTATTGAATCTGTTCTCCTACGTATAAGTTATTTTTTACTGTTTCTGAACAAAGCTCTAATAGGTGTCGATTTGAAAGGTATAGCAGTTGATGTGTCGAACAGTTCAGTAGAGCAAATTTTTCTCAAAATATTATCCATACTTCTTTCTACAAAAAAACTTAAAATATCGAAAATGTTCTTACGCGAAATAAAGTAATCATAATGGGCTTTCTTGACACCACTCGATAAATCGAGCTGAATTAACATATAATATATGTTCCTATGATAAAAATGAAAATTTCAACATGAAAAGCTAAAAATCGAATTCGACAACTTTTTCACAAATGAACATTTTTTTTTTTTGCTGTCTGGAAATCCATGTAAAAGGGGGTCATTCTTGGTATCAGTCAAAAGCTTTCAAAGAGCTGGATTCGGATACATGCTTGTACGCCTAAATCTCAGTTTGCGAAAATGCTGTCTAACGAACGAAAATTCAACGTGGCATTCTATTTAGAAGCGGTTCCTCTTGCTGCAAATTGACAGATCTTCACGAACTGGCTAAAAATGAAACGTATGTTCTCATACCCAAATTCAGTATTTTGAGGTGAAAAGCCCAAAAAACTGAATAGCGCATTTATTGTTCGTAATACAGAAAAAGTGTATTTTGAATATTTTTTTTAACGAAAGTTTTGCTTAGGATATTCCAAGAACAGAGCCAATAGGCCAAATTGCGTTTGCTATTTTCCATGCAATAAAAATGCCTTTTGTGTGCTCTCTTGACCAAAAATTCTCTTTAGGACATCCCAGGAACAAATGTCGATATCATTAGGCCAGCCGATTCTATCATCAACAACAAGGATTAAAAGTCGGCCAACGGCCGATCCGATTAACGTTGATTGTTGCGACGTCGGCTGACTTATATACGTGCGTCAGCCAACGCTCAATCGCGTTCACGTACGTCGTAGAGACGTCGGCCGACTTTATTCGTATGCGTCGTTAAGACGCCGGTTGATGGCCAACTTTAATCACGTGCATCCCAGAAACAAATCCAGCTAACACATTCCCCGTAATTTTCTTTACCGGAGCGCATTATGTATGCCGAGAGAATTCGCCGTAAAATAGACATTGAGAAACAAAAATAATTTGTAGAGCACCCGTTTATTGAACGAAATTGTCAACCTGCTGATAAAAAAAATTTAGTTTGCCAGGGTTTGTGCATTACAATAGAACAAGAAATCCAACTATCAGTTAAAGCAAAGGGTGACCTAAAGCCCTATATAAATTATCCAAGTCTCCTCGTTCCAGCTGGTACTCGTTTAATTTTTTACTGTAATCAATAGGAACTCTACTCCTGTGCTACCATTTGTCCTCTGACTATAAAGATATTAATATATTACTTTCAAGTAGCCGCTTTACCAGAGCGTTGAATGAATTATGGTTTTAATTAACTAAATGCAACTCAAAGATTTATGGCTAGTTTACAAATAAAAAAAGGATGCTAAAACCTAGAATAACCCCTGACCGTTACGGCATGTTGCCTCGTCAAACCATTCCTTCTTTAAGCCGAATGTGCGTGAGCGGCAACCGACGATCGTTAACAGACGCTTGGATGCTACGACCTTGAGTTACACAAAACCAATTTTTTTCGTTCAGAATAAATATGCGCATATTTGGTAAGCGTCCTTTACTTTAATGGTGCATTGATTTTAATCTATAATCAACCGCCATCTAAATTACATAAAGCTGATTTTGTTGATCATTAATAAACTACGATAAATGAAGCATCACAAACAAATGTCTTGCACCAAGTTAACTAAGTTATTCGAAATAGCCTTAATAATTTTCAGTGCTTAAAATTCTAGTGCAAAATAAATTCCTTTCTTCATCTGAGCCTGAGTCGGGCTTCGGCGCACGTCTTACCGACGATACTGATTCGGGTGAGCTTTCGCTCGATATCAAAATGATACATGCACGGATTGGTTAACAACTGCACCGTAACTGCGATAACAAAGATCTGATTTTTGGTATTTTACCACATGCTTCATTTCTGGATTAAGGGGTTGCCTCGAAGTACTAATAAGGCATATCTACACACACGCTATTTGTATAAAATACTGAAATTCCCTTTAAGGACCTTTCTCTATAAGTAGGTCTATCCCACTCAATTGCAATGCGTTTCAAACCGCCGCTCTCTAAAATGGGTTGTTTTACGAGCAATTGATATGAATCAGGATGATGGCTTGTACAAATGATTGGTACTGAAGGTTAGAATGGAAATTCCGCTAGGAGACAAAATTTGGCTGGAAGATATTCCTTTTAAAAATTTGTAGGGAAAAACTCCAGGAGAGATTAGTCCTAAAAAAAAAGAACATCTTTTAGTCTCAAAAATCTCAAATAAAATATACCAAAATTCCGTGTTCTTAAAGTTTTACTCCTCGAAGGCCACAGTGCTGCGGAAATTCATCGAAGATTAATTAAGAGATTAAGGACCTTGCCTTAAGCGAAACCACAGTGCGTGAATGGTGTAAACGTTTCAAGGATGGAGACTAAAGCATTGAGGACAAATGAGGAAATGACCATATGTCGGAAACACGAAGAACAGTAATTCAGGAAACTTTTTACGGTAATAGAGCTTGGAGTCTAAAAGCTGTCTCGGCCCAAACTGGCGTTTCAGATGTAACGGGTCACAGAATTTAAAACCCAGATACTGAAAATGGGTTTCTGATCAAAATGGGTTCCTTGTGAGTCTAGCCCAGTTAGGCATACGTATTCCACGTGCAATTTGCAAAACTTTAATCTACGAAAAAACCCGCCTGGAGCATACATTCGCCATAGACAAAGCATGATCTAATCTTTACTGCGAGTCTAAAAGGGACTACTCAAAAAAATGACATTACCCCGGAAAAAAATCAAGCCCGATAACGATGACAGTAGTACTGACAACGGACATTAAAAGCATCTCCTACTAGATCTTCCCCAAAAATGAAACAGTGAATGCAGCCCGGCATCTCGGGTTCTCTTAAAAGGCTTTTATGACCCGTTGGCTCGGCAACCGAAAGCACGCAGTCTGGTTACTTGACAACAATGTCGGACCTTATCACCATGCCTCAGTCACTTTCCGGATTGAGTAAAGGAATATCAAAGGTTATCTTCGACTCGCCTAATTTTCCGACCGAAGTCCGTGTGATCACAGAGCTCACCCCTGCAAAAAGCAATGGCTAGAAAGCGTATCCCATTATCGATTTACTTTAGGATGCTATAGATAGGGAGATTGCATATGGGAATGCAGATCGTAAACAGATGGCTGTTCAGTAGCTGCTAAAACGTTGGGAAAGGTATGAAAATAATAAAAGAATGTATTTCTAACATATATTGAAAAATCATAATTTTAGCCCAGTTAGTTCTGAAATCATTGTATTTTCAAGTTTGCCGAATCTGCTTGTAACAGCCTAATTGCATTGTCGGTCAAAAAAATATATTCATTCGTATTAAGAATAAATTGAAATTTAGAGGAGCATTGGCTCTAATATTTGCATGTTCTTACTATAAACAAAAAGTAGAGCATCAATGGTCTTCGATCAAATTCGGTGGCATGAATTTATACTTGCTATTACACACCAGGCGATAAATTATCATGATAATATGCGGATTTATTAAACTTTCCGTTAAAATATCCGTGTGCTTTCTATATAAATTTGCGCCTTTTTCTATTTGATTTCAAATATTTCGCACGGGACAAAGTTGCCAAATCTGTTGCAAAATTAGATGCTTAAATAATGCGCTCCAAATAGTATCAGCGTTATATGGCCATCAAAAAGCTCGGCGAACGGACGTTATATTAACTTTCTCTTATTGTGAAGAGAAGGAATCATGAGAGAAATCCTCATAGAAACCATTGCTAAAATAGGGATTTAATCTGATATGGACCTTTTTGTATCTGATGAAATATAACGCTGACACTTTATGTTGAAGATTCTAGTAAGATTTATTAAAAAAAAAAACATAACAAATATATAAATGAGCGGGCTCACTAGATTTCTGCTTATTAATATGATTAACCGCCCATTACAAAACGCTTAATTAAACCTTGTTCACCTCAAACTTTTTATCCGCTTTTCTTGAATATGAATAACGTAGTATATTAGTATAAAGTCGTCCCTGGATAATTACTCTAAGGAACACATCCTAGACCACGACTTCCTTTAAACCCTATAATGCAGCCGGGTCGTCTTTGTTTTTATCTTTATGTGGCGGGTTTGTTTTTAATCAGAATTTTTCGATAACAAGTTTTTCATATACTCGTAAACAAGTTATTCGATACCAACTTCGCCCGAAAGAACAATTGAAATGCGACTATGTGGTAATTTACATTGTGTAGGAAGTGGGTCCCCTCTCAGTCTAACTATGGAAGAGCTGCTTGAAATGAAACCTACGATAACTTGCGTTTTCCCCGCCGCTATTATAGCAGATGATGGTGGAATAGCAGTACAATTACGAGACTTAGTGTGACGTCTTTCGATCGCCTTCAAAACCGCCGCCTCACAATTATCAATGATGTTGCTACTGCGGTCTATTATGCCCATAATGAGGATTATCGATCCCCCGCCCAGCCACTCGACAAAACGAGCAAACCAACATAGATCAATAACAAGAAACAGCGAGCAAATGCGGAAGTGACAACGTAAAAAAAAACTAGCTCTTCAATACGTCTGCACAAACTATGCGATAAGGCCGCTTTTCTGCCATCGGTGGAAACCTTTGAATCTTCAGCAACGCCAGCCATAACAAAATCTGCAGGATCGTCAGTGCAGAAGACTTCGAGTGTTCTTAAAGCGCTGTATCTGTCTGTCTGTTTGTTGATCATTGATGATGCCTCAGAACGTCGGACAGAGCTCGACTGTCATACATGGGAAAGAGAGCAACAGTGCTGACCAAAACCGCAGTGGCAACAGAGCAATTTATATATACACCTTCCTAGATGGCAGGGGACAAAGTGAAAAAAAATAACCGCACTCATCGAAATGGAGATTCAGAAACAATCAGAGAAAACTATAAGAAGAAGTGGTAGAAGGCAAAACCAATGCAGAAATCATCGCTCCTTTATTGCACTCATCATTTACAACATTAGAAATAGCAGCAGGTTACAGTGGCACCGGCAGAAGAAGATGAAGGTACAACAACGATCACGACGACCGTTCATTGACAACAGCTGAAGTGAAGGTGCACGAACAACACACAACCCATGGCAAAATGTGGTTCTTCACGAATTATCCTTTAGCAATAGGATTGGGCCCGCAAGCAATCTGTTGGTAAAGAGGAATACGGCAACAATCTAAGGATACAAAACACTGCGTGATCTAATCGAATTGTGAGTAGACCTACGGACGAGCTAAGGAGTCACTGTTGTTATTGTTTTTATTATTATTATGTGGTACAATTTAGCCAGTACAAGTGTACAGGATAGAACTGTACTATGGAAACGCCAGTGGCGCCAAAAACTTCAATAGTCAACAAGTTTCGTAGTCAACGGTGCGGCAGGCCTGCATGTAATACTGCCACCGCCATATCAATCGCAGATGGTGGCAGGGAAACGGGCAGGAAAGCTGTCATCAACAGTGCGCGCCCTCCCAGGCTCAATCGGCTGTGTTATCCGCTATCTCGAAGGAACAGACGACGACTCTGGCATGATTCAAAATACACGCACACACAGATACACATAAACAGACAGGCAGGCAGCCATTAACGCACATAATAGTTGGCCAAAGGGAACGAAAATAAGGTCCTTCCGCAATAGCAGTGATGGTAGCGCTGACAATAACAACAAAAAAAATCACACGCATTTCACGAGAAATACAAGCCAGCCAAACTGACAGATACAAAAACCTACGCTATAAGTTTACAAAATAATGCATGCGATTCGAGCTATCTTGAATAGCTCTTCGGTCAGCTTTTCAATTCCTGGGAGTTTGTTTTTCCCAACACCTGCAATCGAAATGCAGAACGGAACATAAAACATTTAATTAGCAACAAAACGTTTGTATAATAACTATTATTCTCCGCAAGTGTCTAATTTCGACCTTTTTGACATCGCAGCTAAGTACGATCAAAAATCGCAAAAAATATGTAGATAGTTCGGCGCTGTGATCCCCGGCTAAATTTTTCCCCAGACAAGCCTGAGTGAAATACACAGGATCAACGGAAAGTGGTCCTATACTACTTAAGGTACATAATTCGCTTACTCACTCTGCGATGCTCGCATCACAGAGACGACTATTAATAAATTTCGTCGACAGATCTGATCTCAATTTAGCAGCGCGTTACTGTACATACGGGTTAGGCAATTGTTGGATCCGAAATTAACGTCGACAAGAAAAAGTCGTAAATAATGAATTGGTCATAATACCATAGTGGCACTGGATACGAACCTCGAAACATTATTCATTCTTATATAATTAGAAAGTATTTTCTTCAAAAAGGAGAGGAAAGAAGAAACAATGTTAGCGCCTTAAGAAAACTGAAGCCAGAAACAACTATGTTATGTTGAGATATCTTTTAAAATTACTCCGAAATAAATTCGATACCGTAACTCAAGAATATCGAACGAGTAATAACTGTTTCATGCACATTTATGGGTTGCCAATAAGCTACCGCAACGTTTGTAGAGCTAAAAGGATACGCTTTTAAAAAAGAACAGAATTATCAAAACAAGCATTATTTCTTATGAAGTTCATGTTCCAAAATAAACCTACTACAATATTCTTAGCTTATAGTAAAAGCTGCTGCTGCTGTAGAAGCTAGAAGGCAATTGGAAATTTTTTATGCTCTTAATGTCATCCTGAAATAACTTTTAACAAAATGAATATTAGCTTATCGGCTTATAGGCGCTTCTGCGCCACGAACAATAAACCATTCGAGAGACCACTTTAAATGCTCGATGTGAAGAACAGTGTCAGCTTTATTAAAACATGGCCTGAAACCATTTCTCTGGACTAGGTACGACTTGGAAAAAAATTCAAAAAGTAAAAATTATTCCTTTTTCGATAATACTAATTACGTCTAATAATGGTGATTCATATTAACCTGAAGCCTCGCTGCGCCGCCAGGTGGCCTTCGTGTCTACTACGCAATGTACCGATACGAACTGTATTAAAGCAATGTAGCTATTCGCATGGATAAAGCTTTGGCACAGAACAAAACAAACATATATATATTTAATTTATAGATATTGAATCTGGGAGTAAGAGAAACATGTTGGGTCCTCAGCTTCCAGCACAGTAGGTAAGACGGTATCGATCGAAAATCTTAATTGGCGATAGTCGCATAGAATTCGCATGTTTATCCATTATTCCGAAGTAAGTTACCGTTTAGAAAAAGGTACAGGTTCGTACTTTCGACCCAAATTATGCATATATATTCATTCTGAAGATACTTCGGCCTGCAGACTCACTAGCTGCTCAAGGGGTACCCTAATTATTCAGTACTTAGCGACACGATCGGTGACCCAATGCTAATTCGACCACAATTTAACATACATGACTGCTAAGCACAACGCTGTAGTATGTGTATATTTGCAGTTTCCAGTCGAACATCTTGATCGGCGGAACCATCCTTTTCCAAGATCAACAGAACTCAGAGTTTTGAAAGACCGTGCATAACAATAAGCAACTACCAAGTATTCTATTGTAGATTCCGTGTAAATTAATGGATGGGCACATCGACATGAATTTCTTTCGAGGACACAGTGAGCTGACAGTAACTTTTCCTACGATATTAATCACGAACTTGGACAGTCAATAGAAAAAATCGCTTAAAACTGTTTAAACTAGAACGGTAAAGAATAGGCTTAGTACATGACACTAAAATAGTTAATTTTAAGTTATCTCTTCTATTACTCTATCTACATTTACTTATATTTGCTATTCGCGACGATAAGAATGCCGCTAATGGCAGCAGACTAAATCTGGCCTTTATGACATGCCCACACATTCGTATGCTGCCTTTTTCAGCACTGAGCGAATCTATTCAATATACGTCAATACTATTGTCGCTGTGTACAATATTGCGGAGGCAGCGACACATCTGTTAGTGGACTTTTGTAGGGATTCTGAAGAATTTCCGCTTGGAGAACACAGGGAACTTCGTAAGACAAGCTCTCAGCTGACCTACTTACCTGGATTTCGTCAGCCGGAAAGAACTTCAACTTCCCTTTTCCGACCTCAAGCGCACTCCTGTTCGTTAGTTGAGGAAGAGTATCTATCCTAAAGTAGTGAACTCGGACAACACACACGCACCCATTTAAATCCACTAGCCAACCCGTTTTCACTGATTTTTGTTCACAGCTTGTATTCCAACAGTAGCACTAAATTGCACCACCACGCGGTCGGCAACAATTCTACCAGCCAATAATAGTCGTAGTTGCCTTCGTTTTAATACATCTGAATGAACAAACGGGGCAACAATCAGTCAGTTAGCCAGCAAACGAAGCAGCTCGAATCAAGGAGTCATAGCCTGCAACGGCGACAGCAGGAGTCACCAGTTAACAACAATTTCTTCCTTCCACTAGCAGGAGCATGGCAACCGTCACCGCCCGCCCGACCGCAAAAGCGCGACGTTGCCAGCGACAACAACCAGATCGGCGCCCTACCACCGAAATAGCCACTTTACTCTGCTCTGCCAGCTCCAGCAATAGCGCCAGCGAAAACCGCCACACGGCCCCCCAATGCACCGTCAGACGGCACCAGCAAGGGAACCATAGCACAGGCCTCATACACTTCTCTTACATTCAGACACAGACACACACACACATACACAACGATGCACGCATCCACAATCACCCATACTGTCTGGCAGCTTGAAAAAAATGTTTCGAGTTTTACGTCCGGTACTGCCTCAGACCGCTGGATCGCAGCACGAACTAAAATGTATCTACTCACAGTTTCGAACTTAACCGTTTTTGTGTCCCTCCTCAAAAATATACGACTGCATTATCGCGGTATCAGTCAGCCAGGCATGTCGGCAAAAACTTTACCACACTTGCCAGGGACGGCACAACATAATACACGGTCACCATCAGGAGCAGCAGCGGCGCCGATCATAACACAGCAACAACAAGCAGCGGCGTTGACGGAACCGAACTTCAACGGGAGTCACCCGTCAATCAGTAAACTAATGACTGTAACACCGCTGACTGATTCCAGGTCGTCATCATCGTCGTCTGCTGTTTTTCGTCTGCTACGCCGGTCTAGAAAAAGGCCAAAGACACCAGCTAAACACCAGCCAATTTCTACAACAAGATGCGAAAACGGACCGAAAGCGCTGACAGAAGAGTGACGTAAACAACAAACAGTAGACATAAGCGTAAACAAATAAAGTCTTGTTCACTATGTCAAACAAATCTATCAGAACACAGCTGTTTTTGAGAGATGCAGGCCGCCCCATTACTGACTTCAGCCAAACACTGCCCAACCGCCAAGGGTGCACTTTTGCGGTGTTTCACAGCCAAGACGGGAACGATACGTAGATGGACATTGAATCGTCGCTCAACAGTACGACTGGAAATTCAACAATGAATAACTGTCGAGGTTTTACAACACGACTGGTTAAAACAGATGAGATCAGAGAACAGATGACAGCAGTCCTGACAGACAACTGCAGCATATAGAAATATCAAATAACAGCCATTCATCACTGACCCTTCGTAGTACGTGCATTGTTTCGATGAAAAACTTTGAGAATACAAAGATACCTTTTTTACTTAAGTTTTTACAAGGTCGATACTTAAAGATACTACGAAGGATACAGTCTTCTGTGTTGCTCATAATCGCGCTACCACATGTAATAAATGAGGCCTTACAACTCGCCTTGCAAGTGAAAGAAAAATGTAATCCACATACCTTATCCCATTTGATCGCTGACAGTTGCCTTCAAGAAGCGAATTCCCATTCGTGCTAAGCAACTCACAGGGTCTAACTGTATATTTGCTGATTTTTGCAGCTAAATCTACAATCATCGACACTTCTCAATAAAGTTTCAAGTAAACTTTACTGTAGTATGCTAAATCACCTCTAAATTCTTGAATTTTTTAACTCTTTAAGCCCCTTTCAAATAATGACGGCTTCCACAGTACCGCAAGTCAATTTCAAAGCCATACAAACAAATACGGATTTATTTACAAGCGTTTGTTCAGTCATTTATCACAAAGTTTCTTAATATGCTGTCTTTCTTTACAAAATGTATGTACACGTTAAAACTTCCACCGCTTGAACGTCTATAATGCAGTAGGCTCCTACAATACAAACAGGGAGGGCAGGCCTACTGCTTTTTGAATTCATTTTTTCCTGCTGGAGCGGGTGCGGTAGGGTGTCGGGAGTGGCGAGGGATCCCTTATGGTGCCGTCAAGGGTTTTGTCCAGGATATTTTCTTCGTCCCCTAAACGCAGTCGTCGTCGCGGCTTTTCTAGTTTGGGGACATCTTTCATTAGAGTCCTGCCTGCTGAGCCATCGTCGGCGTCAGACACTGAAAGTGAACGACGCTTTCTTGGCTTTTCGGTTTGAGGACAGTCTCGCAATACCCGGCGCTGCTGGTTATCGAGTTTTCGAGTCAAATACTCGACCTCAACCTCTAGAGCACGGGTCCTTTTAACCTCATCATCGAGTCGGCGTTTCTCCCCCTCGAGACAGCGAACGCGGTCTCGGAACTCCCGATTCTCTTCCGACACCTTCTGCAGCTGAGACGCCAGTATTTCGAATGACTCCGCCTTCTCTCGAAGCTGCTCCAACTCGTCATTCTGAAGTAAACAGAAAGTAACAAGTATATCGTTAACCAAAGAAGAACCGATTTTGATTAACGTACCTAAATTAGTTTTTCGAGTTTCACATGTTTCATAAAATAATAATTATAGAATAATGGACCCGGTAGAATCACGTTTCAATTGATCATCGTTAAACATTGCTTCCGATAATTAGAAAACTTGATAGAGCCTCGCTTCATTCGATCATGAGTCTACATGCAGGTAATATTGAGACCAGGGAAATGTGTGAACGCAGGTAACCATGGCACCCATTTTAAAAACTAGTTCCCTACATACTACAATAAGGTACAAGGGCATTAAATGTATACAAGCATATAAATGTTAAGGTTCATTATTAAAAAGGACGTGCCTAAGTACAAGTTCACAGGCCCAACACTGAACGCGCAGTAGATACTGACGGCGCTTAGCAAAGGCAGGGCGCTACGAGTTTTTTTGACTAAAAGAATAAATGAAATAGGCTGGTAGGAAAAGGGGTTGCGATAGCCCGCGCAGAAATACTATTTTGATTTATGAAAGGCTAGAAAAAAATCTATATAGGAGGAAAGAGCCGAGACTACATCAAAGCCAAGCGTTGACTAGGCGGCTAACGGATCAGAATGAAGGCATGCATATGCAGACAACAGTAAACCGTACAGGTTTGTCAAGTGCTATGGGTCAAACTTGGACTAGATTTAAAGACCCTGGCGGCGAAAATGCGCGAATCGAGAAGGACGTAAGCCCTTTTGTATAAAGCCTAAATAAACTACTGGCAAACATAAAAAAAAAACAGGCCAATCACATTCGGACGGCGTCACGTGAGTGTAATAAGAGAAGAAACCGTGATTTTATCTAAAATAAGTAAAGATAATGATTAGTCGTCTATGGATCTGGAAACCGAGCACTTAGATATGAAAATTCAGCGGCAAATCTTATCATTTTCGTTGAGGGTAAACAGGCCAATCGCCAGTTATACGCGCTTAAAAATATATGCCCTTTTCAATAAAAAATGGCCAATCGAAGCATGCGGCCACATTATGAAATACGTTGCAAGAGAAAGGTAGTACAATGAGTTACACGTTACTAGAAGATATAGCCGCAAAAAAATTGATTGACGTAGAAATCCTGGGTAAAGCAAAAAGTATTCGTCAGGGTCTGCGCACACAAGCAGCAAAGGAAAGGGTTTACATTAATACATAGATCGCAGATAGGCGACAGAATTGAAACAAGCGTAAGTATATATGGGAATGAAAAGATTTTACGGGTTAAAGTGGAGGGATAAGCTCGAATTTCCTCCTAGCATAGTAGTTCCTATAATACTATATAAGAGCTAACCGACTTACGAGGTGACGATGGTCCCTCTACTCCGAAAAAATCCATTAGTATCAAGATACTGATAGAACAATGATACACCACAGTCTAAAAATTAAGCGAATGAGACGACAAAGTGTAACAAAAGCGTACGGGAATTAAACCTGCCCTATTGGAATACAGGTTTTTGCATGTACACGTGTAAATGTATGAAGTTTTTGAAAAAATTCAGGAAGGCCTCTCAAGTACCCTCATAAGCTAGCCTGAGGCAAAATGGTGAAGTAGAAATAAAGAGAATCAACTAGTTAAAGACAAGCAGGAAACAAAATACTTTTCCGAGCCATGTTGAGATTGAAAAACGAATTACGGAAACTACTAGGCCCTTAAAGGATATCTCAAGCAGTACGTAGAAATCGTAGGAAAATGGGTTAATATTCACGAGGCGCTTAAAGAGTGTGGAGTGTCCGGTCCGGAAAAAATTCCTTGTGTGTTAGGTAGGTCCAACGAAATTTTCGATACAATAAAAAAAATTCAGGATAGCTCTTATCCCAAAAAGTTGTCAAATCGTACCGTCTACCTTACGCAGTTAATACTCTGCTAAGGTCTTCGAAGGTATAATGAAGCTACATCTTAAAGAAAATTAGGTATTTGGAGATTAATATAATTTGCCGAAAAACCGCCCAGTACTTAGAGCAATCGAGCTGATTTTCAGAAAAGCAGAGCAAATCAGAAAAACAACGACGAAGGACAGCTCTTTTTTGACAGTAATGCTGGACGTGAAAAGTTAATTGAACAGGCATCCATGTAAGCTTTTTCTTCGGTGCCCATGGAATAGAAATGTTCCGATATACTTTGCCACAATAATTTTCAGCTATCTAAATCCCGTATCATTTGCCACGTGATTCCCTACAATGGTCGGCGTTCTGCGGGGGTCTTGTTTTGAAGCATTGCCTACAATGGCTTTGTCCAACTAAAATACCTTGCATGAAACGCTGCGTGAGGTAGCAATATGAATGAGGTACTACAAAAAACAAAGCTCTTTTACTCCTATGTAGGGAGTACCTAAGATATTAATGCAAGGGGCAGAGACCATTCGTGTAGTTAGAACGGATGAGTACTTGAAGTTAAGTTTGACGAAGCGAAATTATTAGATGCCTGACTACTGTCCGTTGGAGAGCCTCACACTACTCTGGGACTCGGTCAATCATGCAAAGCCGATAGCAAAAAATACTCTTCAAATATCTCTTCCCCCACAAAAGAAGGACTTAAAGCACTAACCTGTGCCTGTCTTAAGGCGGCCGCTTTAGCCAACTCTTCTTGCTGTTGATTTAGTCTCTCGCGCAAATCTCGCATTTCTTCTAAAGCGTTCACGTGCTGCTGGTCGGCTGCCCTAGATCTTCTCAATTCACGAAGCCTGATTGTAACCTGTGCTTCGCGGTCGGCGAGCTCTTGTTCTCGCTCAGAAACCGCTTCTAACTCTTCTTGCATAGTTACCATGTCCGCCCGCGCGGATATCAGTGACTCGCGTGCTGCCTTCAGTTGAGTTTCTAGAGAAACTATCTGTTCGGAAAGCAAGGCCTTTTCCGCATTTATTTCTTGCAGCAGTGAAATTTCGCCACTTTTCGACGCCACTTGTTCCTCTAAACGCTCAACAACCTTTTGCAATGAACTGAGCTTCTGCAAAGCCAGGTCTTTCTTCATGGCAGCTTCTTCTAGGTCCTTATCTTTCTCACGAAGCTCGGCTTTAAGAGATTCCAGTTCAGCTTGTAGGTTGTCGATTTGTATGCGTGTATCTACTATAAAACACTCGTGATTCTCCTCGGCATTCTGTGCAGCTTTCTTCAATTCAGCAACTGCAAACACATAAAACATTGTAACCAGTTGTCCTTAAAATTCATAAAAATAAATCTAATTGTGCACTATTTGTCCGTTGTTGGTGTGTGCTATACTACGTTATCCACTGATAGGGAGTATAATTGCTAGCACGACTCGACAGATAACGTCAGTTTATTTTCTGTTTCGCTTAAGATGTTTTAGTGTTAATGAACCGTATTAAACTAGCACTTCGCGATATACTGCAAACTAACTCGGATTGTACTATGAGCGATCATATATTGATAGGTCGAATTTAGAAGATTACACGAGTCCCGAAGTTCTCCCTGAGGTTCTACCAATATCACTCACCCTGGTCAACCAGCGTCTCCCTATCAGTCAACTCAGCTTGAAGGGTTCTGGTCTGGTCCATGAGCTGTTCGTTGAGGGATGCTTGCTCTTTTAGCGCCTTTTTGGAGTCTTTGGCGTCCTTCTCAGCGATTTCCCGTGCTTGTTCCAACTCAACTAACTCCCGACGTAAACATGCTCCGTCCTCAACTGCTTGGTTGAGGTTTTTTTTCGTTGCGCGAAGTTCGTCGTCTTTTTCATGCAGTTTGTTCTGCCAATAGCTAATGGTGTTTTCGGGTCGTGGCTGTTCTTCGTCGCGGTCGTCAGAACGGTCGGCTGGAGGAAATTCCGGTAAATAGCCAAAACGGTCGCGGAACATGTACAGTTCGGGCCATAATTTTTCCTTCAAGTATTCACTTGTTTTTGCGTACCCTTCCTAATTCACAGTACATGCAGTCCATAAACAAGTTTAGTGGCCATAGTATAGAGATTTTTTAAGACTTATGGTCAAAAAGCTAGCGTTGACACACATGTTTGCTTTAACAAAACACTTAACAAAACTTCGTACACCGATCAGAACGATGGAAACCACATCATCAGTATTATTGAAGAATTACGTAAGCTGCTAATATCGTGAACGGGGAAACTTCTTCGATAAGGATACTGCTTTTCGTACAAGGAGTGACCCAGAAAACATGGCAAACACAAATGAGAAAAATTAGATAAATAGAAGCGACAG